>NC_056743.1:121718652-121798767 GCF_019279795.1 Protopterus annectens
TTATAGATTATGAAATTATATGGATATGGGTTATATTTGTTTATATATATATATATATATATATATATATATATATATATATTTTTTTTTTTTATACCTTAAGTATTATTTGGTGTATTGATTTTAACATGTAACTGATTGGTTGACACTATGATGCATCACTATTTAAATGAAGTTTTAATTACTATAATTTGTCTCATGAAGCTGAGAGGACTCTGAAAGCACTCATATTTTTTTCTAAATAAAGAGTTACGTGCCATGTGTATCCAGCAAGCTTTATTTTATTTATTGCTGCTTCTTTATTACCGCTCGTTACTTCATCCAGAGTCTAGGACTATTTCCGACAATATTTGGAGGGTTTGGCTACTGGCTACCCTGATGGGGTGTGTGCACTAACCACCTGGTAGGGATAAGGTACAGTCAAGTTATTAAGCAATTACTGAAGCAAGTTACACAAAAGCATACACCATCCCTCGCCATCTAATCCAAATCAAACACCCACTGGAAAAATACAATGTCCGCTGATCTCATGAAGTACAAACAGTTGAAAAAACAGATAATGTCAAACATCCCATTCGTTAGAACATTAGGCCAGACCTAGATACAAAAATGTCCTAGGTAGTAATCTCATACAGTAATCCACACACACACACACATATATATGTATATCTCTATATCATCATCATCATCTTTCGGCTGTTCCCATTAGGGGTCACCACAGCAGATAATCTGTTTCCATTTCTTCCTGTCCTCTGCAACAGGCTCTTTCAAACCAACCGCCTGCATGCCCACTCTCACCACATCCATAAACCTCATCTTAGGCCTTCCTCTTCTCCTCTTATCTGACAGCTCAATCCTTAGCATCCTTTTCCCCAATATACCCAGCATCCCTCTTCAGCACATGTCCAAACCAACACAATCTCGCCTCTCTTGCTTTATCTCCAAACTGTCCAACCTGAGCTAACCCTCTAATATACGGATTCCTAATCGTGTCCATCTTAGTCACACCCAGTGCAAATCTTAACATCTTTAACTCTGCCACATCCATCTCTGACTCCTGCCTTTTTGACAATGCTACCGTCTCCAACCCATATAACATAGCTGGTCTCACTACCCTCTTGTAGACCTTCCCTTTCACTCTTATTGGCTCCTGACACTCTTCTCCACTTATTCCACCCTGCCTGTACTCTCTTCACCTCTCTTCCACACACTCACCATTACTCTGAACTGTTGGTCCCAAGTACTTAATCTCATCCACCTTTACCAACTACTCCCTGCATCCTCACCATTCCTCTACCCTCCCTCTCATTTACACACATATATTCTGTTTTAGCCCTACTGACCTTCATTCCTCTCCTCTCTAAAGCATATCTCCACCTCTCCAGGGTCTCCTCAACCTGGTCCCTACTCTCACTACATATCACAATGTCATCTGCAAACATCATATTCCACGGGCCCCGTGGACTATGATGTTTGCAGATGACATTGTGATATCCTGTCTAATCTCATCTGTCAACATGTCCATCACCACTACAAATAAGAAAGGGCTCAGACCTGATCCTTGATGTAATCCCACCTCCACCGTAAACTTCTGTCACTTCCACCGCAGTCCTCACCACTGTCTCACTACCCTTGTACATATCCTGCACCACTCTTGCATACTTCTCTGCCACTCCCGACTTCCTCATACAATACCACAACTCCTCTCTAGGCACCCTGTCATATGCTTTCTCTAAGTCCACAAAGACGATGCAACTCCTTCTGACCTTCTCTGTATTTCTCCAACACTCTCAGAGCAAATATTGCATCTGTAGTGCTCTTTCCTGGCATGAAACCATACTGCTGATCACTAATCATCACGTCCCTACTTAACCTAGCTTCCACTACTCTTTCCCATAACTTCAAGCTGTGACTGATCAATTTTATCATTCTGTAGTTACTGCAGCTCTGCACATCACCCTTATTCTTAAAGATAGGTACCAAAACACTTCTCCACTCCTCAGGCATCCTCTGACTTTCCAAAATTTCATTAAACAATCTGGTTAAAAATTCCACTGCCATTTCTCCTAATCACCTCCATGCTTCCACTGGTATGTCATCTGGGCCAACAGCCTCTCCATTCCTCATCCTCTTCATAGCTGTCCTTACTTCCTCCTTGCTCATCTGCTTCACTTCCTGATTCACTATCCCCACATCATCCAACCTTCTCTCTCTCACTCTCTTCATTCATCAGCCCCTCGAAGTACTCTTTCCATCTACTCAACACACTCTCCTCACATGCGAGTACGTTTCCCTCACTGTCCTTTATCACCCTTACCTGCTGCATATCTTCCCCAGCTCTGTCCCTCTGTCTAGCCAATCGGTACAGGTCCTTTTCTCCCACTTTAGTGTCCAATCTCTCATACAACTCTCTATATGCCTTATCCTTAGCCACCTCTCTCTCTGCCGTGCGCCTCATCTCCTTATACTCATGTCTACTTTCTTCATCTCTTTGACATATATCTGCACAAACACACGCACACATATTTTATATATATATATATATATATATATATATATATATATATATATATATACACACATACATACACACATACATATACATATACATACACACACACATATATATATATATATATATATATATTTATAGGCATATATTTATAGTCTGATTTTATATATATATATATATATATATATATATATATATATATATATATATATATATATATATATATATAGATTCGCTTCATAATCTCGAAATACTGAAATATCAAATTTCAATATCTCGAGACCATGAAACCTAAGTAACAAAACCCCAAACCGCAAAATTCAAAACACCGAACAAACTGCACACAGTACACCATACATACACCACAACATAAACAAAACTACACACATGCACAACACATACACACATAAGCAGGGGGACAAGCCTCCCTTCACCCCCTTTTATATACTATCTCAGAGATCGCACAAACAGGAAACAGAAGCAAACTCACACACGCACATTCTCCAATCCCTCACACACACATCTAACATACAAGCACACTCACATACACTAACTCCCACTCAAAACCCTTACAAAATCTCACTTACCTGACATAACACACCTAGAGCCACGCACGGCACCGCACACCATCAACACACAATCCCGGACATTACGTAGCATAAGGCCATAACCGCGAATTTGAGATATTCGAATTCGCGATTATGAACTTTCGCTATTGTAAACATTCAGCTTTATAGTCTTCAGATACTGGAAGTACCCAAATAAAACAAACCGACCGATGTGTGGGGCTTCACCCCTCCCACCCCCTTACTGAACATACCAACTCCGAGAACACACTTACACGGTGGTAAGGGGCAACGTTCAAGTAGATGGTCAAACGGTTACTTACTGCACGGGAAATGGCTTTCTTGATGTCAGTGATCTGAAGTGTCAGTGAACTGCATTGTTGGGGAAGTGGACGTTTGGTGAACTAAAGGTGACAGACACACACACAGACACACACGCTTTTAAGTACCAAATTGTCAGAATCCCGAACACCAAAATACAGAGACTGGGATGCCGAAATCTCAAAATACCGAAACTTTAAAATGCTAATGCTCAAAATACCGAATTTCAATGCGCAAACCTTTAAAGTGGACCTGTGTGTTGAGAGACAGCCTTACAAGACTATCTGCAAATATACAGAGCTGAGTATATTTTTCTGTATTATAGAGCTAAATTGTTGCTTAGATATCTGTTGCCTTAGTGTTCTGCAAATATACACAGATCAGTGTATATTTTTTGGTTTTATAATTTGCACTCTGATTCCTCACATCTCTGATGAAACTCCCCCCCCTCTGATTCCTCACATCTGTGATGAACCCCCCCCCCCCGTTCTTGGTTGCAGTTTAAATTTGGTGGCTTTTGCAGTGCCCGCCCCACTGTAGATTTGATCTAGGACACTCCCCCAGTCCCATCTCTCTACCGCATTCAACCTAATAAACCCTTTCTGCACTTGCTTTTAGTCCTTTTTAATTTAATTACATTTTTTCAAACTGTGTGTGGACTAATATTGCTACATACTCAAGTGTGCCAGCTTGCACTGCATGTGAATTGTTTTTACTACTGTTTTTGCTACTTTTCTGAAAAAAAAAATTGTAAGCCTGTTTCCTACCTTTCCTGTAATTAGTGTTCCAGATACAGATTTGCTGTATCCAGGACAATTTGTAAGCTTCTGAGCCCCCAAGCCTTTCTGGTGTTGGAGGGAAGCCTTCTAGCTTATCAGTGGGAGTGGCAAGCACTAGGTAACCTGTCTACCACATAAGGAGTGGTTCTGGCCCAGAATTTGTAGTTATTGGCCATTTGGGCAGTCTTCCATCTCTCAACTTTCTGATTTGAAGGCCTGCATTTGCACTCGTTTCTGTCCTGTAACTCCTGGGCCCATCTCATTTGCTCACTCAAAAAAAAAAAAATTATCTGCTTTTACTGTATTTGTGTTTCTTCCTACTTTATTTTGCTTTTGCATCATCTTAAAAGTACTTAATTGTATTTATTACTGCTTGGTGTAACTCATTCTAAGCCTTTTAGTTTAAGCACTTGGGCTTCAGACCAGTTGTTTTACATTAGGAAGGTTTGTGGTCTGCACTGTAGTGGCAGGACAGGTAGCTTACATTCTTCTAAGTTGGGAACTGCTGATTGACGGCTCTGTGTCTGTTATTCTAAAAGTGTATTAATTCTGGTTTAAGCACTTGGGCTTCAGGCCAGTTATTTTACATTAAAAGGGTTTAAGGACTGCACTCTTGTGGGAGGAGAGGCTGGACTCTACCCTTCTAGCTGGGAATTTCTGGTTAAAGGCTTATAGTGCCTGCATATTTAAACTGCTTCTTACTGAAATTGGTTCACCTTGTTTGCTGTAGCATAGACTAGATCCAGGCCTGCTGAATCTATCTTTGTTTCTACAACTTGAGCACTAATCCAGGCATTCTTTAAAGTATTCAATTGTATTTACTGCTTGGTAGTAACTTGATAAAAATGTAGCTATCATTCTAAGTCTTTTGGATTAAGCACTTGGGCTTCAGACCAGTTGTTTTACATTAGGAAGGTCTGTGGCCTGCACTGTGGTGGCAGGACAGGTAGCTTACATCCTTCTAAGTTGGGAACTGCTGATTGAGGACTCAGTGTCTTATTCAAAAAAGTGCATTAAATCTGGTTTAAGCACTTGGGCTTCAGGCCAGTTGTTTTACATTAAGGTTCGTGGTCTGCAATGTAGTGGCAGAACAAGTAGCTTACATCCTTCTAAGTTGGGAACTGCTGATTGAGGGCTCAGTGTCTGTTATTCTAAAAGTGTATTAGTCTGGTTTAAGCACTTGGGCTTCAGGCCAGTTATTTTACATTAAGAAGGTTCGTAGTCTGCACTCTTGTGGGAGGAGAGGCTGGACTCTGCCATTCTGAGCTGGGAATTTCTGGTTAAAGGCTTATAGTGCCTGCATATTTGAACTGTTTCTTACTGAAATTGGTACACCTTGTTTGTTGTAGCATAGACTAGATCCAGGCCTGCTGAATCTAGCTTTATTTGTATGCTTGTTGTTTGTTTGCTTGTTATTTCCCTGAAACGCTAATTCCACCTAAAACACAGCTTTTCAGCGCTTATGTGGATCCCTAGTGATATCTGCATTGCTTACTGTACTTATTTCCTTGTTTCACTTGAAAGAAAGTTACTGTTTGTCATTTTTGCATTTAAGTTACCTTTAACACATTGCATTTAAGTTACCTGGCACTTGCTCACTAAAGCAATAATATAAGTTAGCACTAAAATATTAAAAGCACTACACCCTCACAAACTCCCCTTGAGTACCTCGTTCCCCATTGGCCCTTTTTCAATTATAAAGGAATTCCCAATACTATTCTAGCATGTCCAAAGGTCAGTTGTCAATCTCCTCTCCGGTCCAGCTGGTGAATCTGGTAATCTTGAGGCAATGTTACAACTGCCTCATGTACACAGACAACCCTCTCCTCCTCCCAACAAATTCCAACACATGTAAGAGATGCAACCATATAGCCATACTGGAGGCTAAGCTCTCTCAACTCAGTACTGGCGAAACCAGTCAGGAGGAGAAGGAAACCACACTCACTACAATTCCAGTCTCACATAGACCTACCATGACAGCAAACCAAACACAAAAACATACTCGGAGGCTCTAAATAAAAGTCTGTCTAAGCAGCAGAGACCACCAAAGCAGACACCCAAGCAACCGCTACCCCAAAACAAAACACGTGCAACACATAGCTCACAAAGCCAGTGTGCCGAACAGTCACAGCCCTTAAGGCTAAACAACACACCTGATACACTTTTAATAGGTGACTATCGTCAGGCACACTGACGTCCCACTCACCAGGCTGAACAAGAAGGTCACGGTGAGCTGCCTGTCGGGCGCTAGGATCCGCCACATAACACAAGCACTCCACGGCAAGTACAAATATGACTCTGTCATTGTCCATGCTGGTGTGAATGACCTGAGATGTACCTCCCTGGACTACATGAAAAGAGACAGAGGAGCTCTCTGAGCATGTAGCCCAGGCCGGTATGACCCTGACCTTGAGTAGCATCTTACCCTCACCAAGAATGTCGCCACAATATGAAGACAAGACGATCAATTTCAACAACTGGCTTCAGTATTGGTGTCATTCAAAGGGGATCCAATGCCTGTCAGCCTGGGATGACATGCTCGACAAGCCACGATGCTTCGCTAGGGACGGCTTGCACCTGTCACCCCTGGGCTTTCAGATATTGGCAAAGGCTCTTGCTACCCCCAGTGTGCCTTTTTTAGGCAAGGCTCAAAAGACAAACCCACCTCCATAGGTATCACAAGGGATAAGAAACTAAGAGTAATGCTACTCAACGCCAGAAGTCTAAACCTCAAGATGCAAGCACTCGAAACTCTCCTTAGCATGGAGAACATTGATATCTGTGCACTAACAGAAACCTGGTTCAAGGCTCCCGAGAGCACCCAAACACTACCAGGTTATACCTCATACCATGCTTTTCGGCCCCAAAACTTGGACCGAACCACAAAAGGAGGGTGAGTATCAATATTTGTCAAAGATACCCACACCTCCAGTTTGGTGGCACAGCACGAAGCATCAGAGACTATCCATGTGCAACTAACAGTGAGTAAAACTGCCTTCCAGTTTATAGCCTGCTACAGACCACCCTCCCAAACCCAGGAACCTCACTCGGCCTTCCTGAGAACACTGGAAAATATGAAGGTCTCTCCAAACACCATTATATTGGGCGACTTCAACTACCCAAACAGACTGGGAGCATTACTCTAGCTCCAACACCCTAGCCTAAAGGTTCCTAGAATTTATAAACTCAAATGCTATGGAACAACTTGTTACCACTCCCACAAGAGGGGAAAACATACTGGACCTGATCATCACCAACATGGGGACTCTATGCTCCAGACCAGAAGTGTATCCCTCACTGGTAAGATCAGACCATAAACTAATCTCACTGGATATTCACATCCCGACCCCACCCCTGCCCAGAAAACCACAGTGAAAAACTTCTCTAAAGCAAATTTCACACTCCTCAAAACAGAGGTGGAATCCTTCAAATCCCCCGGGCCTGTGGGAAAAACGGCCCAGACCGCAGAATCCTTTATAAACTCATTCTATGAACACCTTCAGGAATGCATGGATCATGCAATCCCAAATAAAACCAAGACCCAATCCTCCAAATGCAGACGTCCTGTCTGGTGGACACCAGCCATAAACAAACTATACAATAGAAGGAGGAAGCTACTACATGATAGAGCAAAAGCCCAAAAAGGGAAGGCATCTCTGATCAGTATCAACAAAAAACTACGGGCACTCATAAAATCGCCTAAGGCCAGCTTAGAGAGAAAAATTGCACAGGATACTAAGGATAATCACAAGGCTTTCTTTAGTTATGTTAGGAACCTGGGTGGGAATTCCCAGATATGCTCAGAATTAGTCCAAACTGACATAAAATACACAGAACCTACAGACATTGCCAACATCCTAGCTGACAGGTTCAGTGCAAACCCCCCCCCCCCAAAAGGGCAAATATCTATCCCAGCAGAGTGCAGCCCCCCTGACATCTCAGATGCTCAGGTAAGAGCTGCCCTCTCCAAAGCAAAAAACACAGCATCAGTGGGACCAGACAGTGTCCCAGGCTGCATCCTATATGACCTCCAAGAAGAGCTAAATCCAAACATAAAACTACTGTTCAATCTCAGCCTTACTACAGGATGTGCACCCAAAGAGTGGCGTACAGCAACATTGGTCCCTCTCCACAAAGGTGGTGCCTCATCGGATCCTGGAAACTATCGCCCCATAAGCCTGACTAGCTTGGTCTGCAAAGCTATGGAAAGGATCATCATGGACCTCATAAATAAAGATATTGGGGACCTACAGACACTGGATCCTACCCAGTTCGTCTTTGTTAAGGGCAGATCCTGCCTCTTAAACCTAGCTGATTTCTTTGAAACTGTCACCAAGGCCATTGACCCCTCTTTCACACACCCTACCTGGACCTCGCAAAAGCCTTCGATACAATACCCTACTCGGGCATTATAGATAAGCTCACCAGCTTAAATATAAACCCCTATGTCACTAGATGGGTTGCAAACTGGCTCAAGGACAGAACCCACATGGTTAGAATTGCTGGAGTCATGTCAGACTCCAAACCAGTTACAAGTGGTGTCCCACAAGGCTCAGTCCTGGGACCTCTTGTTCGGTATATATTTCTCGGAGGTACAGGCCAACACGGAAGGACTGTGGCTGACCAAGTTCGCAGATGACTGCAAACTGGGCGGCATAATCGACTCTCCAGCCGACACAAGCATCCTACAAAAGGGCCTCATAGAAACAGACAACTGGCGCCAGAGCCATGGCCTCAAGCTAAATGCCAAAAAGTGTATAGTCATCCCCTTTGGCAAAAACAAAGTGCCCACAAATTACCACATAGGTGGTAATCCATTAAGTACGGAAGAAGTAATTAGGGACCTGGGGACCCAAGTTGATAGCAATCTCTCATTTGACAACCACGTGGCCAAAGTGGTTATAAAAACATTTTATATAGCCCACCTAATCATGAAGGGATTCACATCTAGATCAGGGGAGGTCATCGTGCCTCTTTACTTATCCCTCATCAGGCCCATAATTGAGTACAATGCCCCTTTTGGGATGTACCTTACCAGACACCTGCAGCAACTGGAAAGTCCCCAAAAGTACCTCACCAAGAGGATCAAAGGGCTCAAACAGATGCCATATGCTGCCCGGTTAAAGATCTCCAGCTCTACTCAGTGGCATACCACCTGCTCAGTGGCGATCTGTGCCTGATGTATAAAGCCATGTCCAACCCGGAATTAATGGACATGCTGCACCTCAGAAAATCCAAATCCAATCGAGCTACACGCTTGAGAGACTTGAACCTCAGCACTGAAATAAATGGGACATGCTCGAGGGACAGATTCATAACCCAGAGGCTCCCTTCACTCTGGAATAAAATCCCAGTCCAGGTTAGGCAGAGTCCCTCATTGACTCTCTTCAAGAGGAATCTTGAGTGGATGGGTGATCGTAGGTTTACCCCGGGTTGTCACTGTTAGATAGAGGCACAGTATACTAACCTCGAAAAAGGGCATAGCAAAATTAATTTAAAATGGGTGGCGAAGGCCAAACACACTCTGGCTAGGCTTTGGCTAGGCTTATAAATGCCCTAAGGCAGATACCCTAGTATGAACCTATGAATCTATACAACTCCCTACACCAAACCAATACCCAAGGAAAAAACACTATATACTTCAAAACACGAAGAACTCTGCAAAAATTTAAGTACTCTCTCATCTTTCCTCTGCAAAACAGACTTTCTAAAACCCACCTAAGTGGGGGGCTATGCTGCCCACACCTCCCAATATGGGTGGGGTGCTGCCCCCCTCCCCAAGTAAATATACTAACTGTGGGACCGCACTACACTGGGAAAAAGGGAATATACCTTTTTCCCACCTTAAAGAACTGTACACACATTCACTATGCCGGGAGTGTAAGAAACATCTGCCATATTTGTTCACATACTTCCTATACGAATTTAGAGAGATATACCCAATATTTACAAACACTAAATAAGGACTTCCTACTGTATTATCAGTATTCCAAAACTGGCACATTAAATTTCAGTCTTGCGACACTCAGCATTCTAAAATTTCAGCATTTTCAGCATCAGTGTTTTTATTAACATTTCAGCATTGAGACAGTTCGGCATTCTAGTCTTGGTATTTTGGTTTTCGGGATTCTGACAATTCGGTATTTAAAAGCAGTTTAATTTATTTGCATACCTGTGTGTTTGGTGCATAGACAGACAGAGACAGAATGAACGTTCCTAGTGTGTTGAATAAAGAGCTGCTTTTGTTACAAAAGTTGCATAGACAAAACTGAACTCAACTCTGCACACAGTTAAAAGCCAGATGAGACACAGAGGAAGCCCTGTAGCCAGCTGTTAACTTAGTGCTATATAAAGTAGCAGCTTTACCAGTCAATGACTAACAGTATGCATGCACTATAAACTTTCCTTTGCTTCCAAAAAAAGTTTTATACTAGAGAAAAATGGATGCTGCCTTGCGGAAACAAGTTTTTTTCTCAATTGAACAGGCACTACATCCACAAACAAGGGACTTGGCAGTCTGATGAAAGTTACCTCATTTGCAATGTACTGACTGGAACTGTCTGCACATCTCCCGTTTTATATTCTGGAACTTATGAATAGAACTGCTTGGAAGAGTTCAGTTTAAATACTAATACTGAGTTTGGTTTTACCTGCAAGATGAAAAAGGCTTTTTTTAGTTCAAAAAAATAAATCACTGGTTCAGTATGCTATTTTTATCATTTGGACTTCATAAATTTAAGACCATGCTACTCACAGCCAAAAACTTGCCCATTCCTAACCATTCAGCTTCCAGATAGTCATGAATGTCAATAAAATGGGAGTTACAATACTCCCTAGAACTAAAAAGATAATCTTCATGTTAATAAAGCATTTCTTCACATCAGAAACTATTCCTGATGGGCAACATGTTACAAATATCTTAAACATACTTGCTGTCTAGTCTATTGCATGGTCCCATTCCTCTTATCGTTTTAGATTTCAATATTAGAAAAACTGTATTGAGTATCATTATTCTCTGTCATCCCAACAAACCCAATCACTGAAAAGGAATAAAAGACAAAAGAAAAAGTTCATTAATCTGGACAGACTACATTGACACCATGGAGCAAAGTATGGTCCATTCTAACTTTCACTCATCCAACAAATGCCCAGTTTTCCAAACACTGATTCACCTCATTGTCTCAAGTCAGAATCACCATCTTCCAAACCCTTTGGTCTAAGGCCAGTGAGGCAGTTCAACCTTTTACAAGGTGCTAGCTGAACTTAGGAATTAACTACTTGAATTTACAAGGCAAATCCTTCAAAAAACTGCATTCAGGAAGTGCTGAGAAGACATTAAAACATAACCTGGGAATATAATGGTTGTTATGGTGTCACTTATGCCTTCAGGTTTTCCTTTCACAGTAAATTATTCTATCCCTAAAAGTTTTCTATTTTTGCTACTGTTAGTACTTCCTAGTAATTGGTCATTTAAATGTGTTGCTTCCATATTAATGTATTCTACTAAAATACTGTACATTGTCTGTATACACTAATAGGAACTTGTACAATGACTACTCATTTCTGTTCATAAACAAGCATGCTGTGTCCATTGTAAATTCAGCGAATACCAACAGAAATAAGTTCGTCCACCGAAGTAGCATTGTGCAGCCAGACTTCCTACAGGAATATGCTGGGGGTCTATATTATCTCCTCGAAGAGATGTTCCATCGAACACCTCTTCAACAACCCTAAAACCAGGAACTTTCAAAATATCGAACCTCCGCATAAGTGATTTCTTTACCTTGGAAAGAAATCGCTTGCCCTACAAACACCAACAAATTACCACAGACACTACAAAGTGGGGGGCTGTGCCCCCACATCCCCCCTAACTAAATATATCAACTCGAGATTACACTAAAGTGGGGAAAACGGCAAAGCCATTTCTTTCCCAAGGAAAGAAATTGCTTATGTGCACGTTCAATGTTTTCAAATTTCACGGTTTCCAGCTCGATTAAGAGGTGTTCGATAGAACGCCGCTTCTAGGAAATAATTGGAACCCCATGCTGGGGACAGCAAACCAGAAGAAAAATCCGTAATGTTCTGCAAAAGCAAACAGAAATATTGCTGATTTTCCTTGCATTTCTTTGCTGTCCCTTGTAAAAAAAGTGACTTTTTTACATCTAAAAACAGCAACATAGTTTCTCTTTTCCTTCTCCTGCACTGTACAACCATGGGAATGCAAGTCTCATGCACACTCACAGTACATCAATCCATAGAAGACAATGAGGAAGAATGAACAGCTGTTACATACAATCATTTAAGAAATCTAAGCAATTTCTTTCTTAAATATCGTATGAAAGCAATAATCCAGTCCTTTATAGAGGTATATCCACTGAAAATGGATCTGGCTATTTCTTTAGATAGAGAACTTCTTCCACTTGGAAAAGCAGGAAGAAAGGTTCAGCTGAGATATGAACTCAGACTGCTGGATTTAGAGCCTACAGTGCTAACCATTACACCATGGAAGCATTTGCCTGAAAAAACATGCAGTAAGAATAAATGGACAAAAGAAAAATCTCCAACGAAGCAATTACCTGAAAACTGCAACCACTCCGCGATCAGATGAATGAGAGAAGATAGTGTCAGGAATAGCAGCAGAGAAGTTATGAACATGGTATGTACAGACGTCACTTACGGCTTACACTCCCTGATGCCTTAATGCAATGTCCCACGTGCCTTGTAGTAGTAAAGGTCTTTTGTATACTGGTGGGATGTTAAGGTTGCCTAGGCGGAGAATCCCTCATGTTATGAATACTGCAACAAGGGAACAGAAGGACATTAAGACTTACCGATGGCTGACTATTTAATCACTCACTCTTCTCCCTCATGATCAAACCATACCAACCGTGGGTAAATCCCGATGTACCCATGCAGAGTCATGGATTATGTCTTATGTACTCAACTAAGTCACTGTACACTGTATTACCCTACATACTAATTTAATACTCTATACGTACAATGTAATCAGCCTGTACATATCAAAATATTGCTTCAGCTGCATTCCCACCGTGTCTAATAACAGCATGCTGTATCTGTCTTACTATTTTTAACTTAGACATTTTCATAGGCTGTTTGCTAAACTGCACTGGAGCTCCCCCACCCAAAAGCCTCCACCGAAAATTGATTGTCCAGCCAGATTATGACAGGCTAATGAAATAAACAGACACCAGTATCCTCCACACTGTATCAATTGCCACACAGCACATGGAACTGCCAAC
The DNA here is from genome assembly GCF_019279795.1 of Protopterus annectens. Lineage (NCBI taxonomy): Eukaryota > Metazoa > Chordata > Ceratodontiformes > Protopteridae > Protopterus > Protopterus annectens. The sequence continues at coordinate 121,732,091 of NC_056743.1, forward strand.
AAAGAAAGTTTTACAAGTAAATCTGGTCATAATAGGAGATGTCTGAATGATCACTGCTGTATTAGCCCTCGCTATACGGGTTACACAATGCCAAAGATAACATCTGGCCTGCTTCCAAAGCTTCAGGGCACCTTCCACATACCCAAGCTTTCTGGCAGCTCAAACTGAGCTAATAAAAGGACAGTTTGGGTGCAAAGCCCTTCAGAGCTTTCTGGCCAGCAGAGAGCAGGAGGCTGAGCTCTGAAAGGGCAATGCTAGGAACAAAAAAAAAAAAAAAAGTCCAAAACCTGGCATAAAAAACACAAGCAAATAAGATGGAAGGAAGCAGCAACTACAGCAGCCGTGAATAAACATCTGCCATTACACTAAGTTTTGTTTACACAATTGCACTATGTTCATCACACTGATCACTGCTGTAGTAGCCTCAGCCATATGGGTAGATTACTTTAGCTAACTACATTTGGGAGTGTAGGAATCCCTGGAGAATGGCCCTAGCAAAGTTTGATATGGACCTAGAGAATGAATCTAAAAAAGTAGGTATAGAGAAACAAGCAGCAGCTGATGGAATACTTCTAGAATCCAAGCCTTTCCAAAAAAAATAGATGAATCCAAGGCCACGGTTGAGTGAGCCTTGACCCTGCCTGGAAAAGTTATGTTATAGTGAGTAACTGCCTTAGACATTTGATTGTTTGTTTTGATACAGGTTGTCCCTTCTTACCTTGACAAGAAATGAGACACTGATCCAAATATCCGAAAGACTTGAATGACAAGATAGTACCAGAGTTGTCTGTGGGCACCCACTGTATAAAGTATCCTCTCCACCCCATTTTTAGGTTCAGGACAGAAAATGGGAGATGGATGGTTTGGCTTAAACTCAACCGCCACTTCAGGCATTAAAAAAAAAAAAAAAAAAAAGAGGAGGATTAGTTCTCAAAGAAACCACATCACTGTGAAAAATGAGATCGGGCTGACTCACCATAAGAGCTTGCAACTGATAACACTGCTCTGTCTTCTGCAAGAAAAGTAAGAACCTCAAGTCAGCCAGATGAGCTGGTTTAAATGGAGGGTCAGCTTATCGAACACAAAATTAAGATACCAAGGAGGGGCCACCAGCTTTCTTGTAAGCTTCTTATGTAACCCCCCCCCCTTCAAGAATATTTTGACATGAGACTGCATCAAAAGACAAGGATCCATGAAAAGACATGCTGAAATGGCCGCTAAATTAACCCTTATAGAGGAATAAGAAAGGTCATATGACAGTAATTCTCACAAATACTGTAGAACCAGAGAACAACTAGCCCTGAATGGGTGCTGGTTATGTTGTTGGCACCAACTAGGAAAACCTTTTCCATGAGCTAATATGCTATTTTCTACTAGAAGCCTTTCCTGCCTCCATTAGTACCTACTGGACATCCTTAGTGAACAGATTTAAGACCATATTATCCAGGCAGTCAAAAGAGGTAGATTGATACTGGAGTGCAACAAACACCCCTGTTCTTCTGTGAGTAGATCCAGTCTGTGAAGAAGATTGTGGTAATTGCCTCTGGCCATTTCCAAAAGATGGGAGAACTACAAATGCCTTGGTCAGAAGAGAGAGTCACCAATATGATCTTGAGGAATTCCTTTTGAATCTTCAGAAGCACCCTGGATATTAATGGAAAGGGTAGAAAGGTATACAGTAACATTCCTGTCCAAGGAAAAAAGGCATATGTCTTCCAGGCCTTCTTGCATTGGGCCCTGGAACAGAATCCTGAAAGTTGACTGTTCAGAGTGGAGGGACAGGTTTACTTGGGGAAACTCCTCCACCTTGGAAGACCTCAATCTAGTTTCCATTCGTGAGCATCTGCCCTGGTCCTGGCTCAGATAGTCTGACACAGTCTTGCTCTAATGAAATGTAGGATGCCTTTAGAGTGAGATTATGCTGTGAAGCTATATCCCAAGCTAACATGGCATGTTTGCCAAGGGGTAGAACCTGGTCCCCCTTGCTTGTGGATGTATTACTTGACTGTGGTATTGTCCACAACCACTTTAAGTCCCGGAGAAAACAGGTGGTTCAAAAAGTTGAGTACCTTTATCAGGGCAAGCATCTGCTTAATATTTTTGTGCCTACATCTGTTCTTGGTGTCCTACACCCTCTGTACTTGCATCTCTCCTGAAACTCCTCACCAAGCAAAATCCAAAGTGCCTGTGGTGACAGACTGCTTCGCAACAGGAAGAGAGAAGGGGAGACCTGGACTTAAGGACGTCTGTTGTCTCCACCAAAAGATTCCTCTTCTGATAAACTAAGCACTGTGATTTGAAAAGATAAAAGGTGGTGGTGTTGGGATGAGTCTTGCAAAGGGGTAACATGAGAATCACAGTTGTCATGAGACCCAGAGTCCAGACATATTCTCTCAGTGACCAAAGATGACTGGAAACCTTCAAAAATAAATCTTTAGAAAAGACAGTCTTTTCTGGGGAAAAAAGCTCTTTGAACTGAGATATCTAGTTGACCTCCCAGGAACACAATCACCTATAAAGGAATCAAAGACTTATGAATGTTCTCTTGGAACTCCAGCTTATGCAAGATCTCTCACCCAAGAAAATAAATTCCTGACAGTTTGAAAAAGACTATGCAAAGATAAGCAAGTTATCTAAATACAGAAAAAATATGGATACCCTGTAGCATGCAATGAGTTATACCTGGAACTTGACACGAAGAACACTCTTGGTGCAATGGATAATCCTAAGAGTAAAGCGACAAACTGGTAATGTGATAGACACACAAAACCTTTAAAAAAAACTCTGAGGTCAGGATGAATAGGGATGTAATGCGAAGTATCTTTCAAGTCCAGTGTTACCAGGAAACTTGGAGGAAGGAAGGGCACAAGCTGTGAAGTGACAACAGCTTGAATCTAGGGGTCACCACCAATACATTTAGGAAAAAAAGATCCAAAACTGGTCTCCAAGCATTTTCTTTCTTTGGCACTGGGAACATCCCTGGAATAAACCCCCTCCCCTATTTGGGAAAGAGTAACTGGTTTTAATCAGTCCTTGGGATAGCATGTGATGAACAAGTGGAAATAAGCGAGTCCGACCTGAAGAATAAATGACACCGTACAAAGGATGAATTTTCGACCACTGACATCTGCAACCTTGATGAATGATTTTCAGAACCCATTTGTGTGAAACTATCTGTTGCCAAGGAGAAAATTTGAATTTAGACTTTTTCCCCCTCTAAAAAGGGGCCAGGATGGAAAGGATTCGCACACACTCTTGAAAAGCCTTTCAGACTTGGTCTGTCCTTTGTTTTCTGATGTTTGCAACTTAATTTTGAAATCCCGTAGTCATTTCTTCTTAAACATCTACTTATATTTTGTTGAGGGGGTTTATTATTTTTTTGCCAAAACTGGATGAGGAGATGGAAAATCCCTTGGAAAAATATGGAAAATTAGGGTTGAAAATTCTTACTAGATTCCCTGGATCAGCTTGCCCTTTTTCATCACACTTTCTGATTAACTCTGGAGTAAAGAAACCAAACATAATCTCTATCCAAGGGAGAATTTAAAATCTCATCTGGGAGATGGAGAATGCCAGGCATGCAAGACTCCTCAGAACAGCATATCAGTGGTCATAAGCCCAGGACAAAGTATCAGTCACACAGATTGTAAACAATGAGTAATGACCTATGCAACAGAAGAAACCAAGTTATTCAAACTATATTTTTTCTTCACAAGAAACTGCAGATAAAACATTCCTTATACTTTCACAATTTATCAAAACAAATGAACGCAAACCTGGCAATTTAAAAATCTGAATATCAAAGTTGTTGAAGTATACACTTTTTCACCCATACCTATCAATAATTTTCCTATCTAGGACTGGAATTAACATGAGGTTCACCAGAAGTGGGATCAACTAAAGCTATAGCTTCTGGGTTGGGTTTGAGAATAGTGTAAAATTTTAAAAGGACTAAAGAACTTTATACATCTTATCTGCCTTTTTAGGCACAGCTGGCTAACCATCAGGAAAACTGCAGGCAGTAACACGCATTCTCTAAAGCGGACAGGACAGAAGTAATGGGTCTAGGTTCTGCAAAATAATTCTGTAAAAATTCATAGTATTTTCTGAGGTACTGAGAAGCCTTAGTGTTCTCCCACTGAAAACACGAGCACATTCTAGAAAGTCTCAAAGAAAAACTAAGCTCTCCTCAGAGCCTCTGAAGTCAGAGGGAAAATAAGACCATCAGTCTTAGCATCTTCCTGTTCAGATTTAGAATCTTGAATTTCTTCAGGAAGAGAGGAATCCCTCTCTTTTACCAGAAACTACTTTACAAGTAGCAACAGCCTGAAATAAAACCTGAACCAGAACCAGTAAACTACTCCTTTCTAAAGGAAACAGATGGAGTCAATACATGCTTGGCTTTCCATTTCCTTTTGACAGGAACAATATGCCCAACCATTTTACTAATGACAGCAACAGCTTACCCAGGTTATGCACAGCATTCTGACACAAAAAGGGAAGCTTCCGTGTTCCCTCTCCCAGAACAAACAAGAACGGCCTTCCCTTGCCCACTGAAGGGATCCCAAAAGCCTCAGAAGAGATGGCTAACCACCAGTTCATAGTGGCTGTAGGTGCTACATATGGGAGGGATCTGGTGAAAAGAGGAGTGGTCTAAGGTACTACAAAAGGCCACAGCAGGGTGACCCACCTATGGATGAAAAACTAGTAGCTTGCTGTGACAGTAAAGGCTGTTTGATTTAGGTTTTCTTTTGGTGGCTGAAAGGAGGACTGGTATTCTGGTTCCATGGAGAAATAGAAAATGGTACCTCTTTCCCAGGGAAGACCAACAATTGTCACAAAACTCTACCAGTCCACAAAAACACACTAAAAAAAAAAAAAACCATTTAGGCTCCGCAAACGTAAAAATTTCTCAACATAAAAATGTTTTCAGTTATTTTACCCCACTTAAAACGGCAGAAAAGCAAGTACTCCATTTACAAAGTTAGTCTCAAAACAGTCTGCTAAAAACACGCTTCCCAGCTTGAAAGTAATTTTGATAGAGAAAAATAAAACATTAACAAAATTAAGAAAATGGAAGTTTTTTTTTTCCTCCCAAAGGGAAATTATCTGCCCAGCAAAGTAAGTACAAGGCAAATGTCAATCTTCAAAACCCTAACAGGAGCATAGTCTTTGGTGGCAATAAAGCTCTGAAGGGCTTTGCGCCAAAAACTTGTCCTTTACTGAACTCAGCTCGAGCTGCCTGACATTTTGGGCTTGTGAAAGGTACCCAGACGTTTTTAAGCTAGTCGACTGTTATATCCTTGGCAGGATGTAACCCATACAGCTAAGGCTACTGGAGCAGTGATTGATATGAATATCTGGGAAGCAGAACATTTACAAAATGCAGCACTGAAACACAGCCTAGTGCTAAATACAAATTACTGCTGATGTATTTACTAGTAGAGTTGGACACTAGTTTCCTCAATACTATATAAGACACTACACATTAATGGAAAATGTCTGACAAGCAACTAAAAGCAAACAGCAAAAATGTTGGTGCTTGTTTCATTGAAGAATTATTATTAGTGCGAAAAACAATTGCACAAGGATTTTACTGCCACCACTGCTCTGGTGGAGATATGTGCAGATATTAATTTATGAAAATTCAGCTACTGAGTCACTGCATAATCTAATAATGATGACATATAGGATACTCAGAACATATAAGGGATGGTCAACAATTTCAAAAAGTACTGCTCCTCTTCATGCAATTATATATACTGTAGAGCAACAGTCCACAACCACTAGGTCACAAAGAATAAAAAACTTACATATTGGGCATCTGACTGTTCAGAAAAAAATGTGCATGCATATGTATGTGTGTTTATGTTAATATCTGCACGTGAGTGAATGCGCGCATTCGTGTAAGAGTTAACAGTCATCTCAATCGAGCCGTTATTTTACACTCGCTAAGCAGCATTTTTGCTGTTTAGCGAGTGCAAAATAAATTAAACCAAAAAAAACTGTGCGCGTGTCAGAGTGACAGAGTGAAGAGTGACAGCGATCCCTGGCAGCAGCAAACATGAGGTTTGCACACTTCTAAACCTTCCCACACAAGAAATCCAGACAGATGCTGTAATTGTTGTCATAGTAGGGGGAAAAAGACAGGTAAATCAATGCATAAAGACAAAAACACAGGTATCAGATGAACAGCTCGGTCTTCACCTCAGAGCCAATAGTATGTATAAAAAAATCTGCCACAGTAGAAGGAAAATTCTTTATTGCAAGGACAAAGTAAGCGCTTTCATGACCTTCCAGGTCGCTTCATCAGACTTAATAAAACACCCCATGCCTTCCTTGATATATATACTTTCAAAGTGACCAATCAGTTAAGACAAACAAATATTTATATCAGATTCAATTAATTTAAAAATAGTACAAAAAAACAAATGGACATAAAACTGTTCAAAACTGTATGCAAGTTCAAATGTGAATGCCTATAGCACCATGTAGTAGGGAAAGAGTGCTTTAAGGCTCTTCCCTTTAAAAATGGTATCAAAGAAACAGTTTCATTAATGCCTGGGGGGGGGGTGTCTGCATTTATTTGCAGAATCCATTATTGCTCAGCCTCTTCTGTTCTGTTTCTAATGTCACCCCCTCTGATATTTTCTTCCAGAACTTCTAAAACTAAAAATTTAAAAACATGGTGCATCCCTTCAGCTTCTACATGTTTAGCTAGGGCACTACTCTCCTTTTTGTTTACTATGTCCCTCATATCTTCTAAAATGCGTTCTTTGAGCATTCTATTAGTTTTGCTCACATACAAAAACTTCCCAATATTGGCAAAAACTAAGATGGACTATATTTCTAGTCCTGCAGTCTGAATAGAAATTAAATTCAATTCTAAACTTTTGCTGTGGATGCACAAAAGTGCTACATGAGAAAATGTACTTACAAGCTCTGCATTTCCTGCACATATATGCCCCTATCCTATCTGATGCATTCAGGGACTTGTGTGTTTGGTTTTTATAACATAACTGCCTTTAAGTGATTTTTTTGTTTGTAAATGAGAAGTGAGGTCCAGAGTCTAGAACGCCTTCAAGTTCTTTAGCGGCTAACAATATGTTCCAGTTCTTCCTAAATACATCACAAAATTGACTGACATCACTTGCATATGTAATGGGGAACCTGAGTTTCTCATCCCTGGAGTCAGTGTCAGGGTTCTCTTGTAGTTTTGTTCTGAGAAGTAAGGTCTGCCCTTCCCTTGATGTTCTTGATATACTCCTCCTATGGTGGTGTCTATTTCTGACTGGTTATGTCCTCTATCAAGTAGTGCTCCTCTTAACACTTCCATGGATCTCTCCAACTCATCATTGTTACTACGTAATCTTCAGGCTCTCGGGAACTGCCCTTTCATAATGTTTTTGCTAACATGTCTTGGATGCATGCTGTTTTTATGTAATATGGAATTCTTTCTACTTGTTTTTTTATACAGGCTAGTAGCCATCTGCCCCATTTCTGTTTTTTTTTTTCTAGAACATCAAGGAATTGTATCTGTTCATTTGAGTACTTACAGATAAATTTAAAAATGGTGTCATTGTGTGTAGGTACTTTAAGAATCTACCCAGCATCTCTACAGAGTTTTCCCATAGAAAAAAACGTGTCATCCACAAAACGTGCTTACCACAGAACATATTTCCTAAATTTATTTCCCTGTATTAGAAATGTTTCTTCCAATTAGACTAAATTTAGGCTGGCGTAGCTGTTTGCACAAGCTGTGCCCATAGCTACGCCAACCTTTTGTAGGTAAAAATCATATTTAAAGACAAAAACATTGTCCAAAATTATTTCAAGCAGACTGCATAACAGATTCACTATCATTAGAGAAAACACATTTAGAACACAGCAAGCTCCTAATGTTCACTATTCCCAACTGATTTGGAATCACTGTAAAAAGTGATGCAATATCTAAGGTTACAAGCAGGTATTCTACTTATCGAAATTCTCTTTCTATACAATGTTTGGAGTAACGATTTAGTATCTTTCAGTACTGTGTCACACTTTTCAAACACTGGATGAAGACTATTCTCTACATATATTGAATATGGCTTCTGTTGCCCAACCTCTACTACAGGGAAATGAATTTAGCAAATATGTTATGTGGTATGCACGTTTTGTGGATGACATGTTTTTTCTATTGGAAAAATCAATAGAGATGCCAGGTAGATTCTTAGAGTACCTACACACAACACCATTTTTTAAATTTACCTGTAAATACTCAAATGAACAGATAGAATTCCTTGATGTTCTAGTGAAAAAAAATCAGAAATGGGGCAGATGGCTACTAGCCTGTATAAAAAATAAGTAGAAAATTCCATATTACATAAAAACAGCATGCATTCAAGACATGTTAGCAAAAACGTTATGAAAGGGCAGTTCCTGCAAGCCTGAAGATTACATAGTAAAAATGAGTTGGAGAGGTCCATGGAAGTTAAGAGGAGAACTACTTGATGGAGGATATAATCAGGACAAAAATAGACACCACCATAGCAGGAGTATATCAAGGGAAGGGTAGACCTAACTTCTCAGAACAAACTACAAGAGATAACCCTGAAACAGATTCCAGGGATGAAAAAAGTACAGGTGTGTACACTTACCATAGATGTTAGAGTGTATTCACTGTTGCAGTCATCACACTTGTGTTATCTGCCTGCAGGCAGCCCTCAGTCGGCCCGAATACCAGAGTCTTGGGATTTCTGCGTAGGATGCAGTCGCCTCTTCCATGACGTCAGGTCGTCAGAGGTATAAAACATGCAGTCGACACCATTACATCAGTCTCTCTTGCCCAAGATGTCAGGAGCCCTCAAAATAGGAAGCTATTACATGGTGTGGAACACTTCCTGTAAAAAGTAAATACCCCTTGCCATAAAAGATGGCCATAAACAGGATAGGTAGAAAGGAGAGAGAAAGCCAGGGGACTGGAGGGAAGGGAACCAGGACTGCAACAGTCGATACACTCCTAACATATAAATTTATGGCAAGTGTACACAACTGTACTTATGTTCTTCATGTTTCACTGTTGCAGTCATCACACTTGGGTTAATTCCCAAAGCTGAGGAAGGGTGGAGGCAGTCAAGAAGCGTTAGGGCTGGCTAGCAGGCCTTGTAAGACTGCTGGAGCAAATCCAGCACTGGATTTAGAAAGAAAATAGGTAACCAGTAATGCTTGAAGGTGTGTACAGAACTCCAGGTTGCAACTTCCAGGATGTCCCTGGTAGGGATCCCCCCCCCCCCCGAGAAATGCTGTAGAGGTTGAAGTAGCTCTAGTGGAATGAGTTCTGATCGCCAGAGGGGTAGGTTTTCCATGGTGCTTGTAGCAGAAATGGATGCAGTGTGCTATCCACTTGGAAATGGTTTGCTTCCAAATGGCCTTACCCTCTGCCGCTGTAGCAAAGCAGACTAGCAGCTGGTCAGATTTTCTGAAAGGGTTAGTCCGGTCAAGGTAGAACCTGAGCTGTCTGTGCATTCTGAGGATTAGGGAAAAAAATTGGCAAATGGATGGATTGATTTAAAGCCACACTGGATACCACCTTGGGCATAAAAGGAAGGGTTACTCCTGAAGGAAACCCTGTCAGAATGGAAAACAATGAAGGGCTTCACCGCCATTAGTGCTTGTAACTCAGACGCTCTTCTTGCTGAAGTAATAGCTAGCAGTAAGGCTGTTTTCCAAGAGAGGAATTTTAACTTTGCTGAAGCAGCAGGTTCAAAAGGGGGAAGTATGAGCTTCTCCAGTACAAAGTTAAGATCCAAGGCCGGGGGGGGGGGTTCTCCTAGGGGGCCTTAAATTGTTAGCTCCTCTCAGGAACTGTTTGATGACGGGGTAAGAAAACAGAGGTGGCCCAGTATTATACTGGACTGAGATGGCAAAGGCATGAACCTTAATGGATGAGAAGAACAGGCCTCTGTGGAGCAGCTCTGCTAGGTAATCAAGGATAAGAGGCAAGGTGGGCACAGCTGTGTCCTTTCCTTGAGACTGACTCCAACAACATCTTTTCCACTTTTCAGCATAGGATTTCCTAAGACAAGGCCTTCTGGCCTCAAGTATGACATCCAGCACCTGTTTGCTGAGGGATGCTGGTGGTATATTCAGGGGATAAGCCAGGCTGCCAGGTTTAGGGTTTGCAGCTATGGATGCAAAATCTGTCCAACCTGCTGAGACAGCAGGGAAGGTGTCTGATTTAGGTGTTTGATCTTGAGTAATACTTTTGAGAACAGGAGCACAGGAGGGAAGGAATAAATTGACAGGTTTTCCTATATAAAGGATAGGGCATCCACCTTCCAGACTGTGCCTGTGAGGGTTCCTGGTGCAAAGTTTGCTCAATTGGTGGTTTGGGGGGGGGGGGCAAAAAGGTGCACCTCCGGTCTTCCCCACCTCTGGATTAGAAGTTTGAATGAGTTGGGTTCCAGTTTCCACTCGTGAAGGTCCAGTAGATTTATGCTTAAGTAGTCTGCCAGTGAATTCTGCCTGCCTGGCATGAATTGAGCTTGTAGGTGCACTTGGATGCTCAAGGCTGTGTTCCACAGAGCCATGGATAACCTGCAGAGTGGGTAAGAATGAAGTCCACCCTGCTTATGTACCACATAACTGTGGTGTTGTCTGCCTTTATCAGGAGCTATCCTGGAAGGATAAGGTATCTGAAGGCTGTCAGAGCATTCTGTACAGTTAGCAGCTCTTTTCGATTTGAAATGCAGGGGAATTTGTTCTGGGCTCCATTTGCCTTGAATGCATTTGCCTGCCATGCGAGCCCCCCATGCATACTCTGATGCGTCTGCTGTCAGGGTTTGGACGGCGAGGGGTTGAGTGAAAGGAAGTCCCTTGTTCTGGTTGCATGCTTCTGCCCACCAAAGGAACTCTGCCTTTAGACAAGGTATAATAGGAATCACTGTTTCCAGGTCCTGAGAATGTTGACACCAGAGACTAAAGTACCACTGAAGTTTCCTCATATGCAGTCTTGCATATGGAATTATCAGAATAGGGCATGCAGTATTTTCCTTGCAGATAGCTGGATTTTGGTGGCTATCAGTTTGAAATAGTTTGTCAAATTGACCTGCTTTTCTGGAATGATGAATACCATCTGGGAAGTTGTGTTCAAGCTTGCTCCCAGGAATACAATTTGTTGGCTGGGCACCAGTTGTGATTTCTTTTCGTTGGTGTATCTGAGTGAAGTCAGTATTTTTACAAATGCCAGGTGCTGAAATAGCAATTCCTGACTGTCCGCCTGAATCAAGCAATCATCCAAGTATGGGCAGATTTGAATATTTCTCTGCCTGCAGTATTCAGCGGCTGGAGTCAGGAATTTTGTGAATACTCTGGACACAGTAGATAAGCCAAAGGGAAGTGCAAAGAACTGATAGAGCCTGCCCTGAAACGTAGATATTTCCTGCAAGACTCCCGTATGGGGATGTGCAGATAAGCTTCTTTTAAGTCTAGGGTGACTAAAGTACAGTTTTGTACCTACCATAAATGTAGATGTTAGAGTGTTCACCCTGCTGCAGTCAACACACTTGGGTTATCCTGCCGTCAGGCGGTCCCCGCAGTCGGCCTGAGTTCCAAAGTCTTGGTCCGGCGTCGGTTGCTGTCACTTCTTCCATGACGTCAGAGCGCCAGGGGTATACAAGAGGCATCCAACGCCATTTTCTTCAGTTTTTCTTGCCCCAGATGTCAGGTGCCCCCAATAGGTAGGCAATATATATATATTGCTATATAAAAATAAAACAATACCTTCAGGCACAAGCAAATACACCACAGAGGTTGTATAGGATAGAAAGGTATAGATAAGTCCAGCTAGTTCAGAGGGGATGGAGGGAGGGTAACCTGGACTGCAGCAGGGTGAACACTCGAACATCTACATTTATGGTAGGTACAAAACTGTACTATGTTCATCATGTTACCCTGCTGCAGTCATCACACTTGGGTTGAATCCCAAAGCTAAGGATGGGTGGTGGAGTTAAACAGGGTTAGAAGAAGATAGTAGGCCCTGCAAAACTGCAGTGGCAAAAAAAGCTCTAGTCTTAGAATATAGAGGTAAGTGATAGTGTTTGGTGAAAGTGTGCACTGAACTCCAAGTTGCAGCTTCCAGAATATCCATGGTTGGCACCCCTCTGAGAAAGGCTGGTGATGTAGCTGTAGCCCTGGTGGAGTGGGACCTAATGTTATCAGGTACCGGTTTCCCATGACGCGTGTAGCAGAAATGTATGCAATGTCCTATCCATTTTGAAATGGTCTGTTTTGAGATGGCTTTTCCTTGTGATGCTGCAGCATAGGCTACAAAGAGCTGGTCAGATTTTCTGAAAGCCTTAGTTTTATCCAAGTAGTAACGTAATTGCCTGTGAATGTCCAAAGAGTGCAGGAGTCTTTCTCCTTTGTTCTGTGGATTTGGGAAAAAGGTGAGCAAATGAATGGTTTGGTTTAGGGCCACACTGGATACCACCTTTGGCATAAAGGAAGGGTTAGTTCGTAGAGAGACTCTGTCTTGATGAAAAATGAGGAAAGGCTCCACTGTCATTAGTGCCTGTAGCTCTGAGACTCTTCTAGCTGAAGTTATTGCTAGTAGCAGAGCAGTTTTCCATGAAAGAAATTTTAAATCAGCTGAAAAAGCTGGTTCAAAGGGTGGCAGTGTAAGCTTTTCCAGAACAAAGTTGAGATCCCAAGTAGGTGTTGGTGCTCTCCTGGGCGGTCTTATGTTCTTAGCCCCTCTGAGGTACTGTCTTAGGAGTGGATGTGAAAATAAAGGAGGATCTTAGATGAAAAGGAAAGTCCTTTGTGCAACATTTCAGTTAAATATTGTAGAATCTGAGGAATGTTGGGATCAAGGGGGTTTTGGCTTTTAGCCTGGTTCCAGGCGCAAAATCTTTTCCATTTGTCTTAACAGGTTTTCCTGGTGCTGGGCCTCCTGGCCTCCAGAATGACATCCATAACATCTTTGGATAGCGGTGCTGGCTGGTTGTTTAGGTAATTTGCCATGCAGCCAGGTTTAAAGTCTTGAGCTGGCTGTGCAGAATCTGATTGTCTCGCTGGGTGAGCAAGTGAGGAATTTGTGGTAAAATCCATGGTGGGCCGTGGGCCATGTTCCTTAGAATTGGATACCAGTGCTGGCGTGGCCAGTCTGGTGCAATGAGTATCATTTGTGGCCTCTCTAATCTGACTTTCAGTAGCACCTTTGATAGAAGAGGCAGTGGAGGAAAGGCATACACTGTTAATGTTTTCCAACTGAATGAGAGGGCGTCCACTTTCCAAGATTGTGGGTGGAATGTCCTTGTGCAAAATTTTTGAAGTTGGTAGTTTTGGGGGTTGGCAAACAGATCTATGTCTGGACGTCCCCATTTTTGAGTTATCATTGCAAATACTTGTGGATCTAGTTTCCACTCATGGGGATCCATGATGTTTTTGCTTAGGTCGTCTGCCAATGTGCTTTTCTTTCCTGGCAGGAATTGTGCTTGTAGTTGAACTTGGTAAGACAGTGCTGTGTTCCACAAGGTCATTGCTTGCCTGCATAGAGGGTAGGAATGGGTGCCCCCTTGCTTGTTTATGTACCACATTACTGTGGTATTGTCCGTCTTTATTATTAGATGTCCTGGGTGTAAGAGGTCCTTGAAAGCTGTTAGGGCATTCTGTGCTACTAGCATTTCTTTTTGACTGATATGCAGATGCCTTTGATCTGTAGTCCATTTGCCCTGAATGCAATGTCCTGCCATGTGTGCTCCCCAGGCATAGGCCGATGCATCTGTTGTCATAGTTTGCCTGGCTGTGGGTAAGGTGAAAGGCTGACCCTTGAGGTGACATGACTGTGCCCACCATAGAAACTCCTGCTGAAGGCAGGGAATGAGTGGTATCATTGTTTCCAAGCTGTGGCTGTGCTGAGTCCATACGCTTTTCAAGTACCATTGTAATTTCCTCTCATGCAGTTTTGCAAATGGTATTAGTAGTATGCAAGATGCCATGAATCCCAAGGCCTGCAGAATTTTTCTTGCAGGGAGTTGGGTCTTTGTTGCCATTATTTTGAAGTATTGAGTCAGCTGTTGTTGCTTGTCTGGCGTGAGATAAGCCATCTGGGCCATTGTATTCAAGCTGGCACCCAGGAACATTATGCTTTGTGAGGGCACTAGTTTTGATTTCTTTTCGTTTACTGTGTACCTTATGCAACTTAGAAGGTGTTTGACAAATGCCATATGCTTTAAAAGAATGCCCTTGCTTTCTGCTTGAATAAGGCAGTTGTCCAGGTATGGGTATTCTGAATTCCTCTGTCTGCAGTATGCAATTACTGGTGCCAGGCATTTTGTGAAGACCCTGGGCGCAGTAGATAAGCCAAAGGGCAGTGCAGAGAATTGATAATGCGTTGAACCTGCAATGAGGCGGAGGTATCTTCTGCAATTTTGTCTGATAGGGACATGCAGGTATGCCTCCTTGAGGTCCAACGTTACTAGCCAAGCATTCTTGTCCAGCATAGGAAGAAGCTGCTGTAGTGTTAGCATCTTGAATTTTGGTACTTGCAGATAGGTGTTCAGAATTGAAAGATCTAGAATGGGTCTCCATGCTTTGTCCTTTCTTGGGACTAGAAAGTGTGTTGAGTAAAATCCTTGTCCTTGCTCCTGTGTAGGTACCTGTTGAATGGCTCTCATGTCCATGAGAGCTGTAATTTGTTTTTGTGCCGCTGCCCATTGATTTGGTGGCAGATTTGGCATTCCTTTTATCCTTGGCAAGGTATGAAAGTGGAATCTGTATCCTTGTGAGACAATGTTTAGGACCCATTTGTCTTTTGTGATGATGTGCCAGTTGTCTGCAAAAAGTGCTAATTTTCCTCCCAAGGGAGCTGCCAAGAGAGATTTGCTTGGTAGTTTGAGGGTTGAGTCATTGTGTTTGTCTTCTGCTAGCTTGGGGCCTGTCTTCTCCTCCTTTATGGGTAGCAGTGCCCCATTGGCGAGGTTTGTAAGGGCCTTGTGATTGACCGCTGCCCCTTGGGCATCTGTATTTGCCCCTCTGTGATCTGTCAGAAGCTGGAAAGGACCACTTTTTGTTGGCCAATTTCTGCTGAAACGAGGGGGTTGTACCTGTAAAAAATCCTTGACAGTCTGCATAGACTTTGCCTTATCCTCCATTTTCTTTAAAACCTTTTCTGCTTTGACACCAAATACATCCTGCTGTAAAGGTGCATCCAATAATTTTGCTTTAACATGATCAGGTAGTGTTTGTTCTTTTAACCAAGCATGTCTACGTATGACAGACCCAGTAACAGCTGCTCTACAGGAAGCTTCCAATGGATCAAATCCACATTGTAAAGTATGTTTGCCCACCTGTTCAGCTGCATGCAACAGATCCTGCATTTCCTTGAATTCAGACTGTTAAGAATGTGTGCTCATTTTTTGTTTTAATTGGGACATTAGGAATTGCTGATATTTCAGCATGCGAAACTGACAATTTAATGCTCTCATAGCCAGAGTAGCTGAGGTGTATATCTTCTTTCCCCATCTATCTAGGGCTCTGGAATCCCTTTCAGAGGGCACAGGATTTTTAGCCATAGAAGCTTTAGCCCATTTGGGACCCTGGGAAATAGTTTCTGGGTTAGCCACAAGGCTTTTATAAAGGAATTTGTGAGAGTCAGGTACTCTGTAGTATTTGTCTGGTTTGGCTGGAGCAGGAGGTAGAGTCTGGATTTAGACTAGACTCCAAGTAAACATCATCCACAATGTCTAAAACTGGAGGGCTAGCAAGTGATCTGTGCTGGGGTAGTAGAAGGAACTCTCGGAGCCTTTTCTTAGAATCAGAGTAGTCCTGGCCTTTCCAGTGGAAATGTTCCCTCATGGTATGTAATGTTTCCCCAAATGAGTAGCCTTCAGGGGTAGATGCTGAGGGAATACAGTCTTCAACATAAGAGTCTTCATAAGGGGGAAAAGCGTAATCCTGTTCCTCAGAAGAAGCTGAGGAAATAGAAACCTGGTCAGAGGAAGCATAAGAGTGTGGCCTAATGGTTAAGGTGTTTGCCTTACAAACACAAGATGCAGGGTTTGAGTCTCACAAGGGATAATTGGCTAGGCTTAAAATGGCTTACAAGGGCAGTTAGCCTAGTACTAATCTATGAACCTATAATCCTCCTCTTGTCTTGGTCTTTTATCTGGAGGGGGATGGGAACCCCTGATTAGGGTAATCAAATCTTCAGCCATCTTAAGCATCTGTTTCTTAGGCATGGGGCCTTGAACTGGAGACTGATGTACAGTCTTTTTAGGTTTTAATGGAGTTTTAAGCTTGGCATAAGATTTAATGGTGAGTGTAGTCGGTCTGAAGACACCTTCTGCAACCGAAGGTGTTTCTACTGCACCAGGATCTCCTTCTGCTCTGGTGTCAGAAGGGCCTAATGAAGATGGCTGCGACGGCCTAGTACACTCCACTTGAGAATCCGAAGCTGTCTGGGGTTCGAATTCTGCGGTCGTCAGGGGCTGCGTAGGCACCTCACTGAAAACCGGCGACAGGCCCAGCAGAGGCCTCAGTCTGGCTTGTTCCTAGGATGAAAAATAAAAATTTAATATGTGAAGCGCTTTTCGTTTGCCACCTTTGACAAACTTCCTCAGACAAAATTACATAACGAACTCACAAATATATATATATATATATATATATATATATATATATATATATATATATATATATATATATATATATACACACACTCACACACACACACAATAAAAAGCAATTGAGTTCCAAATTACTTCTAATTCAAACAGATTAATCAGTTAATCTGGGAGACTGTTTCTTAAAGGCATAACCTTCAACATGTTAATCAGCAGTTACCAATACACAAATAATAAAATAAAATATTTACACTAACAAAATGTGCAGATGTGTACCTGTAATAATAACGCCCTATACTCATCTTTTCAAGCTCAATAATTTTAGAACACTGCTAACAGAGCAGTGTTCATTCAAACCGGGGTGATTGTATGCATTTAACCTCATCTGCCATAGTAACTCAAGTTCTTCCAACTTGAGTTGTATTGGACTCCCCCTAATATCGTGACAAACTTGGTCTATCACTAGAAATTTAAATGAATGGTCAGGGCAAGTTGCCACGTTTCGCTAGTGCATTTTCTAACTTCTTCTTATTAATAGGATAGATGTGTTCATACATTCGGTCACGGAGTCTTCTCTCCGTTTTACCTATGTAAAAAACAGAACATTTTTGACAATGCCAGATACACCATCATCGTAGAGTTACAGTTTGCTCTACATTTCAGATTAAACTACCCATTATGCACTCTGAACCCATTAGATTCTGTAACGTACTTGCAGTAATTGCACGCCTGGCATTTGTACGTTCCTGGAGTCCTAGGTCGCATTCTTTCTTTATGTTCAAACATTGTTTTCAAATTGTTTGCCTTCCTATAGGTCACCTGGGGTCGATGACCTAATTTTGTGAACACACTAGAATCAATTCTAAATAGGTCCCAATTTTTCATAATGATGTTCCAACATATATTACTGTCCATATTATAAGTAGTGATAAATCTGGGACCTTGTGAAATAGTTTGAATGATAGTGTTCTGACTGAGTGGACCTACAAAGACATCCGTGTTGACAGTCTGTACATGTATTTCTCTAACTTGAAGTAATGGCTTGTAAAACCTACTAATGCATTTATTAGTAACTTCTTCTATCAGATTATCCAACATTGTTACAGGGTAACCTCGATGTAGAAACATGCTCTTTAATAATTAACATTCACTAAAAAATTCAGAGTCATGACTTACTATACGAGCTGCCCTGACCAGTTGGCCCTTAACAACCACTCTTTTTTGAAATGAAGGGTGACAACTGATAAAATGTAAAAAAGAATTAGAAAAGGTAGTTTTCCTATGAATTTTAGCTACAAAGCTTGATGAACTTAGGTCTTTGGACAACCAAATGTCAAGGTAAGCAATACTGTCATAACTAAATGTTGAAGTAAATGCTAAAAATTCAGTAGTGTTGTTGAAATGATTGACAATCATGTTACCGAGAGACTCATCGCCGTCTAATAAGATGAAGATGTCGTCAAGGTAACGGGTGTAAAATATAATTCTGTCCATGATTGGTTGGTGGTTAAACACAAAGGTATGTTCCCAGTGGGCCATCACTAAATTAGCGATGCTGGCCCCACAAGTGGAACCCATTGCCACTCCTACTGTTTGTAAGTAAAAATTCTCACCAAACATGAAAAAGTTATTGCTAAGGATCAATTCTATTAATTCACTTGCTAGTTCAATGTCCCTACTACTTGCACCTTTTTTCTTCAACATTTCGCTCACCCAGTCAATGGCTATAATATGAGGGATACTTGTGTACAAATCCTTAACATCGACTGTAAGGAAATTGTATAGAGTATTAAAATCCAACTCATTGTTTTTTTCTAGAAAAGTCCACGAGTCCTTGCAAATTTGATGTTCCTGTACTATATATTTCTGTAGAATTACATCAACTACTTTAGCCCATGCGTATGTAGGAGATCCTCGTCCATCAACTAGTGGACGCATAGGGGGGTCAGAGATCCTTGTGTATTTTTGGAATACCAAATAAATATGGATACCTAGGGTAAGCAGTAGACACGTAATTATACAGCTTTTGGTCAATTCTCCCTTCAATATACATTTCTTCCATACAATTCTTGATGATACTATATGCTCTATTAGTTTCTGATCCAGAGCTCAAAGTGCAAGAAGTGGTCAAACTCACCATACGCTCAAAGTAGTCAATGCTATCAAAAATCACTAAGCCCCCTCCCTTGTCAGGTTTACAAATGCGAATATTACATGATTTAATATACTCTAGGCATTCTCTCTCAAAATTACTTTGATCATTGCTAATCTGTTTGACTGGCCGATGTCCGAAGTTTTGCATAATAACCAATTCACACATATGTTAAGTACGTTACAGAATCTAATAGGTTCAGAGTGCATAATAGGCAGTTTAATCTGAAATGTAGAGCAAACAGTAACTCTACGATGATAGTGTATCTGGCATTATGTCAAAAATGTTCTATTTTTTACGTAGGTAAAACGGAGAGAAGACTCCGTGACCGAATGTATGAACACATCTATGCTATTAATATGAAGTTAGACAATGCACTAGCGAAACAAGTCTCAACTTGTCCTGACCATTCCTTTAAATTTCTAGTGATAGACCAAGTTTGTCACGATATTAGGGGGAGTCCAATACAACTCAAGTTGGAAGAACTTGAGTTACTATGGCAGATGAGGTTAAATGCATACAATCACCCCGGTTTGAACGAACACTGCTCTGTTAGCAGTGTTCTAAAATTATTGAGCTTGAAAAGACTAGTATAGGGCATTATTATTACAGGTACACATCTGCACATTTTGTTAGTGTAAATATTTTATTTTATTTTAATATATTATTTGTGTATTGGTAACTGCTGGTTAACATGTTGAAGGTTATGCCTTTAAGAAACAGTCTCCAAGATTAACTGATTAATTAATCTGTTTTAATTAGAAGTAATTTGGAACTCAATTGCTTTTTAGTGTGTGTGTGTGTGTGTGTGTGTGTGTGTGTGTGTGTGTGTGTGTGTGTATATATATATATATATATATATATATATATATATATATATATATATATATATATATGCATGCTTGTGAGTTCGTTATGTAATTTTGTCTGAGGAAGTTTGTCAAAGGAGGCAAACGAAAAGCGATTCACATATTAAAGTTTCATTTCTCTACTAGTTCAGGTTGCCGTCTCTTCACTACAGCATTTTATTTTGTTGTTTTCTGCACTTTCCAAGTTTTTGTTCCTAGACTGCCTGGCCTTATCCTTGCGTTTTTTATGCATGCCGGTCGTGGGCTGCTCCAACGGCATGATATAATTAAATTTCCTACCAAAGTAATGTCATGTGAAGTCAAAACGGCGTTTGATAGTTCGTTTATTAAACCTAGCACAAAACCGACAACCTGTCACATCATGGTCTGGGCCTAGGCAAGGAATACAATAAGAATGGAAGTCCTTATGAGGTATTTGCTTCCCACAAGAAATGCAATTGTTAACTTTTTCTGAGATCGGACTGAGGCAAGAAAAGGTTCCCCAACGGGGTACTTGGTTTTATTGAAGACTTCGGACTGAAATTCGAATTGAAAATCTCAGGTGTCGGCCGACCGGCACTTGCGAACTGCTTCTGCTTCGGGCACCACGAGGCAAGAAAGACTGAAGAAAATGGCTTTGGATGCCTCTTATATACCCCTGGCGCACCGACGTCAGGGAAGAAGCGACAGCAACCGACGCCGGACCAAGACTTTGGAACTCAGGCCGACTGCGGGACCGCCTGACGGCAGGATAACCCAAGTGTGATGACTGCAGCAGGGTAACACGATGAACATCCAGGCATCCATGGCTAGCATAGAAAGAAGCTGCTGCAGTGTAAGCATTTTGAATTTTGGGACCACCAGAAAGGTGTTGAGAATTGATAGATCCGGGACAGGGCGCACAAACTCTTCTTTTCTGGGCACCAGGAACAGTCTGGAATAGAAACCCTGTCCACAACAGGTTGAATAGCCCTGGTATGGAGAAGGAAAAGTACTTGCTTTTGAGCCTCTGCCCATGGGTTTGGAGGAAGGTCTGGCAACCCACTTGGGGTTGGCAGTGAGTGGAAGTAGAATCCGTATCCCTGGGATACAATGTTTAGACCAATCGGTCCTGAGTAATGGACATCCAGTTTTTTGCATGAAGGGCAAGTTTTCCTCCTAGGGGCGCAAATACTTGGGCATGGCTGGGAAGTAGAATTGGAAAGTCACTGTGAACTTTTTCCATAAGGTGGTGGCTTACCACTCCCTGGTTTTGAGGTGGAAACACTCCATTTAGATCTCTGCATACCCTGAGACAGTAGTCTTGGTGGTCTGTTTCCCCTGGGTTTGGACGGAGAAGGTGAGAGAGACTGGAAAGGGCCAGATTTTTTGAATGCCAATGCCTACTGAATCTAGGTGGCTACACCTGCAAGAAATCTTTGACGGTTTGCATAAATTTAGCTTTTTCTTCCATCTTTTTAAGAACAACTTCTGCTTTTATGCCAAACAAACGCTCCTGATTTAATGGAGCATCTAGTAATTTTGCTTAGACATGGTCAGGCAAGACTTGTTCCTTTACGCAAACATGCCTTCTCAGTACAGACCCAGTGACAGCAGCCCAACAAGATGCTTCTAAGGCATCAAACCCACACTGCAAAGTATGTTTACTAACTTGGTTTGCAGAATGCATTAACTCTTGTAAGTCTTTTTTCTGGACAATCTGGAAGCAACACCATTTTTTGTTTTATTAGTTCCATAATATGTTGCTGGTACTTCAACATGTGAAACTGGCAATTCAAAGCCCTGATGGCAAGAGTTGCAGAGGTATATACCTTCTTAACTCATCTTTCTAAAGCTCTAGAATCCCTGTCTTAAGGGGTAGGGTTTTTGGCTGTAATAGCCTTAATGCATTTAGGTCCCTGGGAAATGGTCTCTGGATCCGCAGTAGGATTCTTAAAGAAAAATTTGAGAGAGTCAGGTACTCTAGTACCTGTCAGGTTTTCTAGGAGCTGGTGCTAAGGTGTCGGGAGTAAGACTGGACTCCAAAAAAGACATCTACAATATCCAGGACAGGGGCTATACCTAGAGGCCTGTGCTGAGGCAAATCTAAAAATTCCCCGAGTCTCTTTTTGGACTGAGGATAGCCCTGGCATTACCAGCAGAAATGCTCTCAAGGTATGCAAGGTTTCACCAGAAGAAAAATCCTCTGAAGAGGAGGCAGATGGAATAGATTCCACTGCATCTGAAGCCTCATAGGTAGATAAGAGTATGTCCTGATAATCAGAAGGGTCAGTCATCAGACTGCTGGTCTGTAGAATCAGAAGGAAATTCAATTATTTGTCTTTTAGTAGGGGAAGGCTGGCTCTCCCTAATTAGAGTAATAAGATCTTTAGCCATTCTAAGCATTTGTCTTTGTGGCATGGGAGCTTGAGCATGCGTTTTGGATGTCTGTTTTCTAGGCGTAGTGTGAACTCTGGGCCTGAGAAACTCGGTAGTTTTAGTTCAAAATGAAGTTGTCTGTTTAATATGAATATTGGTAGGTTGGAATACACACTCAGAAGCCAGTGCCTGCACCCAAGGTAGAGACATCCGCAGGTTCCATAGTCAAAGAGGCATCTCGCGGCATACTGGACTCCGAATGGGTCTCAGCAGAGGCCAGGGAATCTGCACAAGCGGGCATCAGGGGCTGCAAAGGTGCCTCAAGTACCAGCGGACTGGCGACTAGCTTAACGGAAACATCATCGGCAGTTTTTGACCTATGCGGTCTGTCTCTGTCTTTGTGCTTTTTTTTGGAATATTGGTAGTCGGATGGCTTACGAAAGCAATTTTGGAATACGGAGAAGGAGAGCGAAAGAATTTAGCTACAAAAATATCCTGACGAATGATTCGGGCATTAAAAAAGGCACAAAACCGACAGCAAGGGACATCATGGTCTGGGCCTAAACAGGTGACGCAGTAAGAATGAAAATCTCTGTGAGGTATTTGCTTTCCACAGGCAAGACAACTGTTAATTTTTTCTATCGGTCAGAGCAAGAAAAAAGAATACCCAACAGGGTACTTAGCTTTAGAAGACTTCAGGTCTGAAACTCGAAAAATGAAAATTTAAGGTAGTGGCCGACCAGCACTTGTGAACTGCTTCTGCTTCGGGCTCCTTCTCAGCAAGAAAGACTGATATAATGGCGTCGGCTGCATGTTTTATACCCCTGACGACATGACTTCATGGAAGAGGCAACAGCATCAGACGCAGAAATCCCAAGACTCTGGTATTCGGGCTGACTGAGGGCTACCTGCAGGCCAATAACCCAAGTGTGATGACTGCAACAGTGAAATACACAGAACATCTCAGGTTCCCCATTACATATGCAACTGATGTCAATTTTGTGATATATTTATTTAGCAAGAACTGGAACATGTTAGCCACTAAAGATCTTGAAGGTGTCAGACTCTGGACCTCACTTCTCATTTACAAAAAAAAAACACTTAAAAGGCAGTTGTTATAAAACCCAAAAACATAAGTCCCTGAACGCATCAGATCGGATAGGGACATATATGTGCATGAACTGCAGACCTTTAAGTACATTTTCTCATGTAGCACTTTAGTACACCCACAGCAAAAGTTTAGAATTAAATTTAATTTCTATTCAGACTGCAGGACTAGAAATATGGTCCATCTTAGTTTTTTCCAATATTGTGAAGTTTTTATGTGGGCAAGACTAATAGAATGCTCAAAGAAAGCATTTTTGAACATACACGGGGACATATTAAACAAAAAGCAGAGTAGTGCTCTAGCTAAACATGTAAAAGCTGAAGGGATGTACCATGTTTTTAAATTTTTTGTTTTAGAAGTTCTGGAAGAAAATATCAGAGGGGGTGACATTAGAAACAGAAGAGGCTGAGCAAAAATGGATTCTGCAATTAAATTCAGACAACCCCCCAGGCATTAATGAAACTGTTTCTTTGAAACCATTTTTAAAGCTAAGAGCCTTAAAGCACTAATTCCCTTCTACATGGTGCTATAGGCATTCACATTTGAACTTGCATACCTGTTAACAGTATTATGTCTAATTATGTTTTTTTTTTCTGTTTTTAAATTAATTGAATCTGATATAAATGTTAGTCAACTGATAAATATATATATATATATATATATATATATATATATATATATATATATATATATATAGATATATCTATATCAAGGAAGGCATGGGATGTTTTATTAAGTCTGATGAAGTGACCTGGAAGGTCATGAAAGTGCTCACTGTCCTTGCAATAAAGAATTTTCCTTCTACTGTGGCAGTTCGACTTTTTATACATACTACAGGTAAATCAATAGACTGATCTAAGTTGGACTCGGAATATACTTTGGGCAGAAAAAAATGATTTGTTCTCAGAGAGACTCTGTCAAAAACCAAATAAAGAGGATGAATAGACAGGGCTTGAAGTTCTGAAACCCTCCTAGCCGAAGTAATGGTTGTTAAGAAAACGGTCTTTCATGTTAGAAATTTCAGTGGAGAAGATGAAGCTGGTTCAAATGGAGGGAGAATTAACTTAGCCAGTACCAAATTTAGATCCCAAGGAAGTGGCAGCTCTCTTATTGGGGGGTCTTAATAGGAATGTACCCTTCAGAAAGGCCTTGCATAATCTGTGAGACATAATATTGGATCCCTCGTCTCCTATGTGGAAGTTTGAAATGGCAACAAGTTGCACTCTTACAGTAGCTGCAGCTGCGCCTTGATTGAAACTTTCTGCTAAAAATTCAAGAATTGAAGAAATAGGGGTTGTAAAGGGATCCAGATGATTTCTGGCAGCCCAGCAAGAAAAGCTTTTCCATTTGCTAGGATACAGTTTTCGAATTGTGTTCTTGTGAGACAAAATCAGAATGTGTCGCCCCACAGGGGAAATGTTTGGAAGCCTGGCTAAGAAGGGAAGTGGAGTAACAAAGCTATCAGCTTGAGAGTCTGGACAGAGGGATGGAGCATCCCCGACCGAAGACTTAGAAGGTCCGTCACTGGGTCCAGGATCCAAAGCTCCTCCTGAACATGGGGCCAAAGGAAAGGGAACCAGATTTTGAGACCAGTACAGAGCGAGGAGAATTAGCTTGCGGCTCAACAACTTTGCTTTCTGAAGAACATTGGGTAGAAAGGCATAAAGAAGTCCCAGGGGCCATTCATGAAAAAGTACATTCCCTTGGTGACTCCCCCGAAGGGGGGATTAGGGCAAGGTAGCTGCTGCATTTGGCATTCATGGAAGTGGCAAAGAGGTCACAGCAAGGCTGGCCTCACTTGCAAAAAATTCAGTTCGCAACTTCATGTTTCAGTTACCACTCGTGAGGCATAAGAATTGCTCGGCTTAACCTGTCTGCTATCACATTGGATTTCCCCGGAATATGCATTGCCATCAGAAAACATTAAGAAATTGTCCATTGCAGTACTCTTGAGCCTCTCGACAGAGGGTAGAATCTGGTTCCGCCTTGTTTGTTGATGTACCACACACCAAGGACATATTGCCCATCTATATCGTAATCGTACCTGTTGGAACAGAGCTCTGGAATGCTTGCAACACCAAAAGCACCACTCTCATATCTAAGACACTGATGTGCAAGTGGTATTCGTGTTCTTGCCAAGTCCCTTGGACAGCCTGTTCCAGATAATGCCCCCCTCACCCTATCTGGGAAGTATCCGTGGTCACTGTAGCTACTGGATGGGGGAGAACAAATGGTCTGCCTATCGTCCCCTGCGTGGACTGAACCCACCAACGTAGGCCCTTCTTGCAGGTATCCGTAATGATGATATTGTGCGACATGGGTAACTCCTGCATGAACCGCTGAGCAAAGAGAAGCCACTGTAATACTCTCATGTGTAAACGTGCCAGTGGGACTAAAATTATCGCAGCTGCCACTGACCCCAGAACCTTGAGAACAAACTTTTCCTGCACCTTCCTTCTCGAGAGCAAACTTGATACCTGATAGCGCAAAGTTTGCACCCTTTCGTGAGGCAGTCTTGCTACCAAGTCATTTGTGTTCAAGTTTGCTCCTATGGATGAAATATGCTGTAAAGGCAACAAAGCAGATTTTTCGTAATTTATGGTAATGCCCAGCTCTGAGCACAGATGTATAGTGGTGTCCCTTGCCTTGGTCAGTAGATGCTGGGTGGTAGCGGTGAGGACCCAGTCATCTAAGTACAGACTGGCTCCCTTAGCCTGAATCCAGGTGCAGAACCTTTTTCATTTGTCAACATAAGACTTCTAGTGCTAGGGTGTCTGGCCTCACGTACAACATCTAGAACCGGTTTGCTAAGATTGGCAGATTGATCAGGGATTAGGGAATAAGCCAAGCCGCCAAACTGAGTGTCTACAATTGGGGATGCATGAATTCCCCCCTCCACTCAGGGGGGGGGGTCAGGAGGTTTGGGGTCTGAAGGAGATGTCAAGGTGACAGAGGAGACAGACTGAGCAGCAAAGGGTACCAGTGCTGGCGACACTAGTCTGGAACTACAAGAATTGTCCTTGGTTTTTCCTACTTTATTTTGAGCAGTACCCTGGGGATGAGAGGTAGTGGAGGAAAGGCACAGACCGATAGATTGACCCAGGGGAAGGACAGGGCATATACTTTCCAAGCCATGCAGTGATGCCCCCTGGTGCAGAATTTGCTGAGTTGACGGATGGTGTGGGAGGCAGAGAGGTCAACCTTCGGGGTGCCCCATTCCAGAGTTACTAGGACAAAGGTTCTGCTGTTCAGCTGCCACTCATGGGTGTGGAGGATTTCTGCTCAAGTGGTCCGCCAGAGAGTTGAGAGAACCCACAACAAATTGTACCAACAGGTGGAGTTGCAAGGCAGACTGTGTGCCAAAGGGTCATGGCCAGCCTGCACAGAGGGTAGGACCGAGTCCCTCCCTGCTTGTCATCACAGTTGTGTTGTCTGTTTTGATCAGGACAGCCCCTGGGGAGTGAAGGGGCTTGAAAGCTACCAAGGCGTGCTGGACAACTATCATCTCTTTTTGGATGATGTGGAGATGGATTTGATGTGGGCTCCATCGGCCCTATATGCACCTGCCGTTCAGTTTTGCACCCCAAGCATAATCTGATGAGTCTGTAGTGAGAAAGGTAGTCCTTTGAGGGAGCATGCTGTTGCCCACCAAAGAAAATCTTTTCTGAGGCAAGGTATTATAGGTATAAGAGTTTCCAGGTCTTGATAAAGTTGACACAAGAGTCTTTTTAGGTACCACTGAAGTTTTCTCATATGCAGTCTGGAACACGGAAGGAGTAGAATGCAAGATGCTATGAACCCCAGAGCTTGCAGGATTTTCCTTGCAGATGGTTGGGGTCTGCTGGCTAGTTGAGAGAAGTGGGCTGTCAGGAAGTTTTGCTTTTCTGGTGTAAGGAATACCACCTGGGATGCTCTGTCCAGGCTTGCTCCCAGGAATATAAACCTTTGAGTGGGTACTGTTTGGATTTCTTTTCGTTGACTGTGTACCCTAAGGAGGTTAGTAGGGACTTTACAAAGGCCAGGTGCTTGAGCAGCTTTTCCTGGCTGTCTGCTTGAAATAGGAAGTCATCTAAGTATGGGTAAATCTGGATATTCCTTTGTCTGCAAAAGGCAAAGGTCAGAGCCAGACATTTGGTGAAATCTCTGGGAGTAGTAGATAAGCCAAAGAGAAGTGCACAGAACTGAAAGTGCTGAGATCCTGCCAAGAAGCTGAGATATTTCCTGCATGATTCCCCCGATAGAAATGTGGAGATAGGACTCCTTTATGTCTAGGGTGGCTAGCCAAGCATCCTTGGAGAGCATGGGTAGCAGCTGCTGGAGGTGAGCATTTTGAATTTTGGGATCAGCAGGAAGGTGTTTAGAATGAATAGTTCAAGGATGGGGTGCCAGGTGCGCTTTCTTTGGTACCAGAAAGTGTGTAGAAACCTTGGCATTTCTGTTCTGCAGGAACGTGCTCTACTGCTCTCATGGAGAGCAGGGAAAGTACTTGCTTTTGTGCCTCTGCCCACTGGTTTGGAGGTAGATCTGTGAACCCTTTTGGAGTTGGAAGTGTGTAGAAAGAAAATTTGTATCCCTGGGACAGAAAATTTGTATCCCTGGGACATTATGTTGAGAACCCAGCGGTCATTGGTAATGGTGGCCCAGGTGTTTGCATGAAAGGAGAGTTTTCCTCTTAGGGGTAAGTGGAGGGGGGCAGAGGGAGGGAGTGGGGGAGGAGAGTCACTGCGATTTCTTACCATAAAGGGGTGGCTTAGAAGTCACAGGTTTTGAAGTAGAGGTAGTCCACGGCTTAGATCTTTGCATTCCCTGTGGCTGCTGTCTGTGGGGTCTGGTTCCCTGGGATCTGGGCTGAACTGACCTGGTGGGAGCAGGAAAGGACCAGTGCTTGGAGGGACAATGCCTGCTGAGACTGGGTGGCTCGACCTGTAAGAAATCCTTAACTGTCTGCATGGATTTTGCTTTTTCTTCCATCCTCCTTTTTAAGACCTCTTCTGCCTTAGTGTCAAATAAGTTGTTTTTGTGCAAGGGGGCATTCAACAATTTAGATTTAACATGGTCTGGCAAGGGCTGTTCTTTAAGCCATGCATGCCTTCTAACGACAGAACCGGTGACCGCTTCCCTGCCAGAAGCGTCTAGGGCATCAAAACCACAGTGCAAGGTGCGTTTAGTTACTTGACTTGCAGAATGCATCAAGTCTTGTAACTCCTTAGATTCTGCACAAGCAGGAAAGGAAGACTTTTTGTTTGAGGAGTTCCAGGATATGCTGAAATTTTCGCATATGGAACTGACAATTTAGTGCTCTGATGGCAAGAGTAGCTGAGGTGTATACTTTTTTACCCAATCTGTCTAGTGCTCGGGAATTCCTATCGGAAGGGGTGGGATTCTTAGCAAAGGTTGCTTTAATTACTTTAGGCCCTTGAGAAATTACCTCAGGGTCAGCAGAAGGATTTTTAAAAAGAAATCTGTGAGAGTCAGGGACCAATACAGGTCTGGTTTTCTGAGTGCAGGAGGGAGAGTGGCAGGAGTCAAGCTGGATTCCAGGAGAACATCCTCCACAACATCCAGGGTTGGAAAGATGGACAGGGGTCTGTGCTGTGGAAGACCTATGAATTCCTGAGTCTCATTTTAGACAGAGGGTAGTCCTGACTTTCCCATTGGAAATGCTGCCTTAAGGTGTGAAGGGTTTCCCCAAAGGAAAAATCCTCTGGGGGAGAGGCTGACGGAATGGAATCCTCTGCATCAGAATCCTCATAAGCAGAGAGGGATTGCATGTCTTCATGCTCAGATGCATTAGAGTCAACAGTCTCCTATTCATACAAAACTACAGGGGACAGATCTCTCTTAGGTTTCGAAGGGGTAAGCTTGGCTTCCCCTGATCACCATAAGGTCTTCTGCCATTATAAGCAGAAACTGAAGCAAGGAAACAGGTGCCAGAGACTGGGTCAATTTCTTTGGTGTGCTTCATAACCTGGTGCTAAGAAACTCAGTAGTTTTCGAAAGAACGGTAGTCGTGAAAGAAATCGTGTGTGTCGAGAATCGGTAGTGCGAACGACTTCCTGGTAAGCCAATGCCTGCTCAGTGGCTCTGGACCCATCCGAGGTAGAGACTACCGCAGGATCCTTAGTCTAAGAGTTTTACGGCATACCAGACTCCAAAAGGGTCTCTGTAGTGGCCTGCAAATCCACAGAAGCGGGCATCAGAGGCTGTGAAAGCACCTCACTGCAGACCAGAGAACTGACTAGCTTAACGGAAGCATTGTCGGTAGGTTTGGAACTGTACAGTCTTTCTCTGCCTTTATCTTTACATTTTTTTTTTTGGAAGATCTGCTGTCAGATGGCTTACCGAAGCCATATCGGAATTAGAGGACTGTAAGCAAAAATATCTAGCTACAATAAGGGCCCCACGACGTATAGTTCTGGTGTTCAACAATGCACATAGGCAACAGCAGGGGACGTCGTAGTCTGGGCCTAAGCAAATGACGCAGTAAGAATGAAAGTATCAGTGTGGTATTTGCTTTCCACAGGCGAGACAATTGTTAACTTTTTCTGACATCGGTTAGTGCAAGAAAAAAGGATCCTCAATGGGGTACTTAGCTTTAGAAGACTTCAGCTTCAATTCCGAAGACAAAACTCGGGTAGCAGGCGACTGGCACTCGTGCAAACTGCTTCTGCTTCGGGCTCCACGGCAAAAAAGACTGATGTAATGGCGTCGGCTGCCTTACTTTATACTAGTGACGACCTGACTTCAGTCCTAAAGCGACAGCAACCAATGCAGAAATACTAAGCCTCTGGTATTTGGGCCGGCCGAGGGCTACCCTGGCAGGGACAACCCAAATGTGATGACTGCAACAGTGAAACACAAAGAACATCTAACAGTTACCAGAGGCAACTGCTTGTGTACTCAGAGAGAAATCACCTTGGAGACCTAGGCCTAGGGATGAGAGTCCTACTCCTGTATGCCCTGACCAGGGACATCCTCCACAACTAAAATGTCGGGTTGTTCATAACACCCTTTCAGAAACACAGCAGGATATTTCATCAAAAAATGTCCATGTTGGGAGTGTCTGCTCCACGTTACTCTTTCCACGAGGGCTTTTGGTTCAGTGGGATAAATCCTCAGACATGGTGGTCTCCAAAACAGGATTCATTTAATTTCTTGAAAACCACAGATGCATGGGATGGGTGATGCAAAAGCTCCTTAACAGGATCCACATTTTCAAGCCAATTAGGGCCATCAAACACACTGGTCACATCTCTCAAGTCCCTGATCATCTTCTACCAAAGTTGTTTCTCCATCTGCTTCTTAGGAGGAGATCAGAAGTCAAGGATGAAGCACAGGACAACAAATGCCATAAAAGTATTGGTCAAGGCCTTAACTCTCTTCCCATCTAAACAGTTTTGCAGGGAATACTTGCATCTATTTTAGAAATTTGTTTTCAAGGATTGTCCAGCTGCACCATGCAAAGTCCCTTTTCAGCAGAAGCCCTGGGAGGAAGAAAAACACCATAAACAAAAACATTTATCCGCTACATCACAGCTGCGCTACCATGACAGCATGACTATTAGGCCAAAGATATGTCAGGTACAACATTACACAGTTAAGAGCACCTACACTAAAATTACAAAAATAAATACATCTTACCTCATTGTAAGATGTGATTTTCAAACATCTCACAAATTACATTACAAATCGGTCAGTAAATGTCAAAAAGCAGACTTGGCAAACACTTTGGCTTCTAACATGTTCAGGTCTTAGGCAGAAAGCGCAAGTAGTATGGAATGTTTATGTGGAATTTGCCAATCACAACAATACCTGCCTTCATTACCCTATTTCAAGATATACCCTAATACATAATCATTTCTCCAACCTCTTACAGTCTGGACTGAGCTCTGAAACCAGCAAAATGATACTGGACTACTGACACTGTACAATGTTTCAAGCACTACTAACTGCAGCTAGCAAGACCTAAAATTGCCAAAGGCAGATGCCAGCTTTATACAGGGAAAGTACAAGTATCTTATGATGCTGATTTCTGGAACTGAGAATGAACAGTCTTCCACAGCAAAAGTTCCAGTAGAAATTACTACTATAGTGGCCTACACAAAGAACTTCTTCTGTACCTAAGTGCAATGCAGTGCCAGTTGTGCAACGTGTAACACACACCACTTTGGTGAAGTTGAAGGTTCTATTCCCCCACCAGGGAAATGTACTGGTGACAACGCAGTGCAGCATAAAGGAGGTACTGCACTCCTAAGGTGCGTCGTCCTTTGGATTAAACCAAGGTCCCATTTGCTTCAGCTGTTGACAGCTCAGGTGGATGGAAAAGATGCCATGGCACATACTGAAAAGGAGTAAGAGAAACTTCCAGCTATCCTGGCCAGATTTCTGCTAGTAGATGCCACCTCTGAAGAGAGACCACTAGCCTAATGGGATTAATCCTGTCAAAAAGGAGATAAGATGTTGTTTTTTTCAGCTTTTCCCAGTTAGGGGTTACCACAGCGAAACTCCGGTCTGCTAATGATTGGTAGTTGATGTTTATGTGCAGAGTTACCAGCCCTGACGCACAGCCTTCAACGAAGGTACGTCCATTCATGCATGTCTCCACGCAGAAGACGCTCTAGCTGAGAATTGAACCAGACAGCATCTTACTGTGAGGTGACAACGCTACCGCAGTACCACCACTGCGGGAACAAAAAGAAAAGGATAGATAAGATGACTTAATAAAAATCAGTGCTGATGATACCTGCATCAAGGGTCTTAAAAAAATGTGGAGATGGAATAACTTGTTCAAGAACAGTTCTGAAAACACTTTAAGAGGAAATGTAAACTTAAGCATATTAATTGTGAACTTGAAATCCCAAGGAAGAGGAGTTTTTTTCAGAAGTAGGGGAAGATGCAAAACGCCCTTCACAGGGCTGCTTAAACAGTTAGTGACAGGTCTACAGCTTTGTCTTCCATTGGGTTCTGATGTCCAGTTATGGGTGAAACAAGCACCCTACCTACAGAATTATGACAAATCAAACTTCAAGTGCTTGAGATAAAGGTCAGGATAATTAGGTAATTAAATGAATGCAGGAAAAAACTATAAGCTTTGCCTACACGAAGAACTGCTCCCAGATAGCAAAATAATTTTGGTGACTGGAAAGCTTTCCAACATGTTAAATAATTTCCGAGATGCATGCCTGAACAATCAGTGGGAGCACAGGACTAACTGAAACAGCCATACCCTTAGATGAAGACAGCTACTGCCCTAGTTAAGGAGGACTTTTTCAGCCTGACCTGAAACATTCATGTACTGCCAGGGTTTGACAGGCAAGAAACCACACCTTTTCTACCACCATGAGGCAACAAATACTTAGCCTTTCCTCTATGAATTTTGCTAGAAGGTATGGAATCAAAGAAAAAAGTAGAAATGTATGCAGGAATCTTTCACATATATCCTTTCAACAGAATTCTCCTAGCATCTTAGCATAATTAACAGAACAAGGCTCAATTTCCAGTGTGGTGAGCATTTCGATCACTGGATGATACACTCCTGGAACACTGACCAGAGAGGTTAAACATACTAAAAAGAGAAATGCAACTACAAATGAGGAAGTCCACCACTTTGCTTCCCCAAGAGGTGAAAATGTATCACATATCTTGCTTCTTCAGCTTACTGGCATACCCGCACCACTTCTCCCTCATGAGATACAAGCGCTTTTCAGTTTGTTCATGCAAAACAATAAGGGCCAGTTATCTGACAGAAGCAGTGCAAATTCTGGGTTCACTTCCATCAGCAATGCTAGAAACTGTAGGCGCTACCTGAACTGGTTTCTGTAAAACTCCTTTCTGCAAAGCAACTTTTCCTTGCACAGGTGAGAAGCCAACATGGCCTCCTCAATCTACGAGCAAAGCACACAAAGTCTTACAGTGCAGCAGGTTCAGCTGGAAGCAAGGACCACCTGTGGCAAGAATAGTGGGAATGATGTAAACTGACACCAAAAATCTGTAAGACATGACTCTGCAGCCCCTAGCAACTCACACCACCTTCATCCTAAAACACGTCCACGGGACTATGAAAATACCAGCCACCATGAGGGAAATGAAGGTCAGTGCTTGCATCAGTCATTGATTTCACCCAGACTAACAAGATTATGACTTTTTGAGCCTGAACAAACACAAAAGACTGTCCATCTCTGCTTGATTAAAGCCAAACGTCTGTACTGGAATGAATCCTAGGGCCAACACACACAGCAGTGTCACACTAAAGTTTGCTACCAGAAGCCTCCTAATGACACCTCCAGGAGCCGGTCATCAAGGTATGGGAATATAATCTCAATCTCCTGCTACTGCAATTATCACAAAGACAAATACTTTGTGCAACAAGAAGAAACCAAACAGCAGCAATCTTCTGCCTCAAACTGCTGAAGCCCACCTTTTAGATTCATAGGCAAGTATTAGACTAGCTGCCCTTCAAGACCACTTTTAGTGTAGCGGATTTTGCTTTCTCTGCTCAAAATAACTTATTCCATTTGATTATGGGTCAACCTTACCCATCCTATAATCAATAGCTCTAAGCTGCGATCGAATATATACAGGAATGAACTTTGGATGCAAAATTTATTCCAGAGCAACGGTATCCTCAGAGATATACTTGTTCCTCCAAACTGTTCCGATGTTGCAGAAGATTATTTAAATCCCAAGACAGAGTATTTCTTGATGCCATCTGACTTACCGATCTGCAGTAAATCCATCAATAATGGGTCAGAGGGATGCCTTGTATCCCAAACACAGGGCCACTTCTTAGCAGTTTGTAGGATACAGAGTATAGTGATAGGGCTTTGAGTCTGTCCAGGTAGTACACCTTGTTTAGGCCTTGTATCCTTTTAGTATGGTATCTCCGTGGGCATTCCAGTTGCATACGTCTGGACAGATACTTGTCATTGGAAGCATTATATTCAATGACTAGCCTTATGATGGTAGAGTACAGGGGGACAATAATGTCCCTAGATCTAGACACAATCCCTTTGTTAATAAGCTGTGCAATATAAAAGCACTTTCTTACAACAATGGGCATATGTTGGTCAAAAGTTCCGTCACTCTCCACATAAGTTGCCAAAACAGGAACTGCGTCAACTCTTAGAAGCATGTTGTCAATGTGGTAGCTTCCTCGGGTAGACAACTTCCCAAAGGATACAATAATGCATTTTTTGGCATTTAGTTTCAGTCCATGATTTTTGGCACCAGTTATTTACTTGGATCAAACCTTCCTGCAGGACAGCCAAGTCACTTGGGGATTCGGTGACTGCTTCTAGCTTGCAGTAATCTGCAAACTTCAGCCAGACCCCTTTGTTATTGGCATTTATTTCAGAAACGTGGATGCCAAACAGGAGAAGTCCAAGCACAGAATCCTGGGGGACTCCACAAGTGATTGGGGATTCTTTGTGGAGGTAATTTCTATTGGCAGTCTAGTGGGTGACAAGTACTTATTCCCAGTTTAATTAATTATAAGTATTATGCCCAAGGGGGGCATTGTGTCAAACTATGTGGTGTGCACTATTTTGCCTTCATCCATTGCTTTGCTGACCTTTTCAAAAAAATCCACCAGGATGAGTAAGCAAGACCTGTCCTTGATGCATCCAAGCAGAGACCAGTCCGGTGTTTGGATGTTCCCTATGTCCTAATTGATTAGATCCATAAGTCTTTCTATGTCTTGACATACAAGGCAGGTCCGACTTACGGGGCGATAAAGTACAGTTGGGTAAGTTGAACTTACCATAATTTTTAGTTATGTACTT
The DNA here is from genome assembly GCF_019279795.1 of Protopterus annectens. Lineage (NCBI taxonomy): Eukaryota > Metazoa > Chordata > Ceratodontiformes > Protopteridae > Protopterus > Protopterus annectens. Next base: position 121,766,944 of record NC_056743.1, read on the forward strand.
ACCATAACTTTAGATGTTTGGGATCCATCTCGCCTACATTCTGTACTGATGGGCTCGGAGCCGATCCTCGGCTCCGACTCGGCACGCTATGCTATAGAGCGAAGCCTCTTATTGGCTGAGCTATTCTCTATCCCAGGATGCATCACCACTAATCCCCCAGATCTTGTTTGTCTGCATTCATGCACACACACATAACTGTTTATATAACATTGCCAGATGTTTCAAGATGAAACAATAGAATTCGGACCGTCCGATCTCTTCTGATCTCCAAGGCAGGGGGAAGGAGGGTGGGTTATTAGGAATGTAGGCGAGATGGATCCCAAACATCTAAAGTTATGGTAAGTACATAACTAAAAGATGTTATGTGATCCTATCTCGCCTACATTCTGTACTGATGGGACAGCGTCCCTAGCACCTAATTCCTGGGTGGCTCACTGGAAAACACTCCTGAGCACTGTGGAACCAAATGAAGCTCGCCCCCGAGATGCCACATCCAATTTGTAGTGGGAAATGAAGGTGTGCGGGGAAGACCACGTAGCCGCAGCACAAATGTCACTAATGGCAAGCTTAGAATGAAATCTATTGAAGTAGCCGTAGCTCTTGTAGAGTGAGCTTTGATAAGAGGTTGTAAGCTCTTTATTAGAAGAGGAATAAGCCTGACTAATAGTCCCTGATCCATCTGGCAATAGTGACCTTTGTGACTGCTTTGCCCAATTTATTATCCGAAAAGGACACAAACAATTGATCTGTTTTCCGTGTTTGTTGGGTCCTGTCTAAATAAAAACGCAATTGCCTATGAACATCCAATGTGTGGAAGATGTATTCCGCTTTGTTTGAGTACTTTGGAAAGAAAACTGGAAGTTCTAATGACTGTTGCAGGCAAAAACTGGAACAAACTTTAGGGACAAAAGATGGATCAGGCCTGAGGGATACTCTATCTTTGTGAAAAACCAGGTACGGTGGTTTTACAGATAGAGCTTGAAGCTCTGAAACCCTTCTGGCAGAAGTAATCGCGACCAGAAAGGCAGTTTTCCAAGAAAGAAATTTCAAATCACATGTTGCTGCCGGTTCGAAGGGGGAGGAGGTTAAGGCACGTAACACCACATCGAGATCCCATGGAGGAGCAGGATGAGAAATCGGAGGTCGTAAAAGCGCAGCACCTTTCATGAAGGTTTTACACAATCTGTTGCTCATTAAAGGTGGGTTTACAGATTCATGAAAATTGGAAATAGCTGCCAATTGGACCTTGATGGTAGAGACTGAAGAACCTTGATTGAATAGGGAAGTTAGAAATTTCAGGACTTCCGATACCGGAACAGTGATGGGATCCAGACCCCAGAGTTGAGCCCAAATAGCAAATCTCTTCCATTTGCTAGTATACAATTTCTTAGTGGCAGACTTGTGGGCCGAGGATAAGATATGTATGACTTCCGGGTCTAAAGTATGATTCCTTGTCTATAGTCGGAAGAGGAGGAGCCAAGCTGTTAACTTCAAAGTGTGAAGGGACTGATGGAGTTGTCCCGACTGATGAATTAATAGGTCTGGGATCTGATCCAGGAACCATGGACCGTCCAGTGCATATTTCCGAAGATAGGGGAACCATACCTGACGAGGCCAGTAAGGGGCAACTAAAATCATTTTGCTCCCCAAGTGAGACGCCTTTTGGATCACTCTGGGAAGGAGGGGAACTGGAGGGAAGGCGTATAGCAAGCCGGTGGGCCAAGGATGGGCTAATGCGTCCATAGGACTCTCCCCCGGAGCTGGAGTGAGAGAGAAGAACTTTCTGCACTTCGCGTTCAGCGGGGTTGTGAAAAGGTCGCAACAAGCAGTTCCCCATCTGCTGAAGATCTGAGTTGTCACTGCATCGTTCAGAGACCACTCGTGAGGAGAGAGGATAGTTCTGCTTAGTCTGTCAGCTATCACGTTGGATTTGCCAGGGATACGAGTTGCTACCAGAAAACGTCTGGTCGCCACTGCCCATTCCCAAACTCTCATGGCCTCTCTGCAAAGGGGGTAGGATCTGGTCCCTCCATGCTTGTTCAGATACCAGACTACTGACATGTTGTCAGAGTGAACGGCAATTACGCCCCGAGGGAGATAATCGTGGAGGGCTTGTAGAGACAGAAACACCGCCCTCATTTCTAAAATGCTGATATGAAGGAGAGACTCTTCTGAATGCCATTTGCCTTGGACTGACCTGCCCAGGGAATGCCCCCCCCACCCCATCTGGGAGGCGTCCATTGTCAATGTGGCCATAGGAGGAGGTGGAACAAAGGGTCGTCCCTGATCCAGATTGGAGGGCACCAGCCACCAGCGAAGGTCCCGTTTGCAGGTTTCCGTGATCCGTATGAGGTGACAGAGGGAGATCCTAAAAGGACCACTGTGTCGAAAGGAGCCACTGGAGAATTCTCATATGCAATCTTGCTAAGGGGACTAGAAGAACAATGGCCGACATAGAGCCCAATAGCTGCAGGACCATCCTGGCTGGAGCTTTGGATCCGAGAAGCAAGGCTCGGACTTGAGCCTGTATAGTTTGTATCCTTTCTGTAGGAAGATAGACCCGCATTCGGTTTGAGTCTATCTCTACTCCGATGAACCTTATGCACTGAGATGGCAGCAACACAGACTTTGGCCAATTGAAGGTGATTCCAAGGGAAGTGCCTAGTGATATTGTGGCTTGTAGGTTCTGCAATAGTAGACGCCTGGAGGTGGCAGTTAGGAGCCAGTCGTCCAGATACGGAAACACCTGGAATCCTAGACTCCTCAGGTGAGCAGTCACAACCGCCAAACATTTGGTGAACACCCTGGGGGCTGTGGTGAGACTAAAGGGCAGTGCGCAGAACTGAAAATGACCGTCTCCCAGGCTGAAGCGCAAATGTCTCCTGGACGCCTGATCTACCAGGATGTGGTAATAGGCGTCCTTGAGATCTATGGAGCACATCCAAACACCTTTCTCCAGCAGTGGGAGAATGGATTGTAAGGTGACCATTCGGAACTTGGACTTTTTGACTGATCGATTTAGGATGCTGAGATCCAAAATGGGCCTCAAGTCCCTGGTCTTATTTGGCACCAAAAAGAATCTTGAGTACGTCCCTAATCTGATCTGGTCTGCGGGGACCGGTTGGATGACTCCTTTTTGAAGTAGCTTTGAGATTTCTAAGGCTGCGATTTCCCGTTGACTGGGTGGCGGGTCCGGGATTTTCTTGGACGGCGGTGGGGGGGTGTGAAAAGGGGATGGCGTAACCTCCGGCGATGATTTGAAGCACCCATCGGTCCTGAGTGATACCTTCCCAGGCTTTTAGGTGCCTCGAAAAACGACCCCCGACTGGCTCCGGAGCTGCACAGTCGGGCAATCCTTCAGGGATTGTGGAAGGCTGAAGAGCCACGAAAGGACTCGCGGTCTCCAGTGTTGCGGGGGCCTCTGCCGCCTCTGGGACGGCGTCTTCCAGAAAAATTTCCCCCTCCTCTGCCTCTAGAAGGGGGATCGTCCTGCTGCGAGGATAAGACTTCTGGGATTTACGGAACCACATTTTCCCTCCTCTTTTAGCCTTGGGATAAGGCCGAAAGGGAGTGGAAAATCGTGCCCCTACGGCAGTCAAAGTCTTACCTTCTTGTTCGCAGCGGGTCAATGTGTCCTTTACCTTGGATCCAAACAAAGAGGACCCATCAAAGGGAGCTTCGGCAAAGGAAGACTTAAAGGCTTCTGCAAAATGACACAGGCGGAGCCAGGCTTGCCTCCGTAGAGCAACACCCGTACCCGCCGCTCTACTCGCCCCCTCAGCTGCATATGAAATTAGCCTCATGGACGAGTTTGATATCGATGACAGCGTAGCCAACTGAGAGCCAACCGTCTGGGCCAGCTGCTCAGGTAGGTTACCCAAGAGGGTATCTGAAAGCTCCTTGATCAGATCCCTCTGAAATCTAGTGAAGTGCGTTAAATAGTTCAGGGACCTTAAGGTAAAGGCCGCTGAACTGAGGGTGCGCTTCCCATACCGATCCATGCTCCTAGACTCCTTATTAGGAGGATGGACGGACGTCGAAGCCTCTGCTACATCTTGTTGGGTAGCAGATGCCACCACCAAGGCATCTACAGCCACACCTTTGGTCAAAAACTCCTTCTCTGGGGGTGCTGATAAGAATTTATTTGGGCGAGTAGGCACCGGTTCCACAGAGTCTGGATGTTCCCACGCCCTTCGACAGATCAAATCTAGGAGCTCGTCAAAGGGCGGAGACACCCAGGAGGCGGAGGGCTGAGCCCCGAAGGCCTTGAGGAACACCGACTCGTCAGCGGAAGGGGGTTTGGAATGCCAGCCGCCTCGTTGTTTGAGGGCTTCCAAGATGTCTGCAAAGGAGACATCATCTGAGGATGACTTGGGGGACCCCTCCGCATCATCAAGATCGGTGTCCGACGTGAGAGACTCATCGGGGGAGTCGACGTGCTTCCTCTTGCACAGTCTTTTCCTTGGGGGTTCCTCCGAAGAAGCTTCAGAGGGACCTCCAGGAGGGGGGGAGCCCCCACTGGGGGTGACCTCAGACCCCGGGGCTCCGCTGTATAGGGACAGGGGGACTACCAAAGACCCAGTCTCCGTGCGTAGGGAAGGTGCTGGTGAGACCGTGGAGGTAGCCAAAGAGGATTTGGCCAAAGCTCTCCTCATGGCCCTGAAGGCCGGACCGCCAGAGTCCTGGGAAGGTCCAAACCCCGTGGCCACAACAGTAGACGGTACCCCCGCAGCAGACGCACCGAGAGGAAGGCTCGGAACCGAAAACATCGATCCCGATGCGTCCCCCCCAGGGCCGACGGAGGAGGTCCGTGTATCGAACTCCGACTCGAGAGCCGGGGTTGGAGTAAGGGCCGGGGCCGACCCGAAAACCTCCATCGGCTCCACCAGCACCGGCTCCAACGGTGCCGAGGCTGTTGGAGGAGGAACCAGAACTACAGGGTGGGCCATCGGCTCCGAAGCCGAATGGGCTGGAGCTGAAACTGATTTCTGGAATACAGGAGACTGAAACAGTCTTAGGAGCACCCTGTCGATGTCCGAATCCGACATCTTGGAAGATCGGGAGGAGACCGACCGGGTCCGAACAGACTTCTCCATCGGCTCCGAAGGACTGGGGGACCGGCTCCGAATAGACTCGACCAGTATCGGTGCAGAGGGAGATTCCAAAACAATTTCCCTCGGTGCCGAGGAGGGCTTCGGCGCCGAAGGGGAAGAGTCTGAGCCAGCAACCCTCATTGGCTCCAAAATCAGTGGAGCCGATGAAGGTGTTCCGCCTCTCTAAGCCCCAGCCATCGGCTCCAAAACCAGAGTCATCGAGACTGGAGGCATCGAGGCAGACCGTTCCACCCTCGGCTCAGAAGTCTGTGGAGCCGATGGAGAAGCCTGCCTAGATTTCTTACTGGTCGGTTCCGACGGACTGGTCGGAGCCGACGATTTCATTTTCTTGGCTGGAGAGGAAGAGGAAGATAAGGCCTCCTCGAAGGAGGGTTTAATCAGCCCTTTCAAGATCAATTTATTCTTCCTCTCTTGGAGGACCCTAGAGGAAAATGCGTGACACGCTGCAAGACTCCTGTAGGTGTTTGGCGCCTAAACAGTACACGCATAAGGAGTGATCATCGGTGATGGACATTTTATGGTTGCATCTTGTGCACTTCTTAAATCCTGAGGGTCTATGCTCTTTGGACATAATGCTTGTAAACTACTCACTATATCAGTAGAAAAAAACACAATGTATGTCACTTAGTTAAGATTTTAACAACAATAAACCTTTTTTTTTTTTTTTTTTTTAAACAAAAGGCCAATAAAAATTAACAAGTACAACCACAAAAAACACCAAAAAGGAGGGCCAAGAACCCTCTAACTTAAACAGGTACTTGACCTCTCTAAAATAAGAAGACTCACTAAAGAATAGGGGAAGGCCCCTCTAACTTAAACGGAAACCTTTCCCTGTTCAATCACACAAATTTACCACAAAAATTATCCAAAAACACACTGATACACAACGATAGCTGTTAAAACAGCTTTTGGGTAAAGAATAAAGAATTTCCTGACAGAAAAACTTTAAGAAAAACAGCACTTAGCCAAGTTCGAGACCACGTCCTAGCTCGTAAGCGGCAAACGAGATCTAGGGGATTAGTGGTGGTGCATCCTGGGATAGAGAATAGCTCAGCCAATAACAGGCTTCGCTCTATAGCATAGCGTGCAGAGTCGGAGCAGAGGATCGGCTCCGAGCCCATCAGTACAGAATGTAGGTGAGATAGGATCACACAACATCAATACATGTTACATCCTGCCAAGGATACAAATGCCAGTTTCCAAAGCTTCAGGTCAATGTCTACATGCCCAAATGTTAAACAACTTTAGCTCAAGCTGAGAAATCTAAAACACAGTTTGGGTGCAATACCCTTCAGAGCCTTTCTAGAATACTACTACAATCTAACCCTTTCGAAAAAGCCATAGATGAAGCCAAGACCCTGGCGGAATGGGCCTTCACCATGCCTGGAACACATTTTTTTATTGCAAGCATAACAAAAGTTAATAGCCTTAGACAAACACTTGGAAATGGTCTATTTTGGCACAGATTGCCCCTTCTTTCCTTCACAAGAAGTGAACTGATCCGAAAATTTGAGAGATTTAGTTTTGTCAAGATAATACCAAAGTTGTCTGTGGACATTCAAGGCTTAAAGTATCCTTTCTTCGCTTTTAGGCTCAGGAAAGAAAATGGGGAGATGGACAGTTAAGCTTAAAGTAAACTCAGATAACTCTTTAGGTGCAAGAGAAGAATTAATTCTCAAAGAAACCCTGTCCCTATGGAAAAAGAGACTGCAGTCACTCACAGTAACAGCTTGATCCTCAGGTACCCTTTGTGCACAGATCAGAGCAATCAGTAAATCTTGTTTTCCATGTTAAGAACCTTAAGTCAGCCAGATTAGTTGGGTCAAACGGAGCAAGTGTTAGCTTCTTCAACACAAAATTAAGATCCCAAGGAAGGGCCACCTACCTTTATACTTGGTGACCTCTTTTGCAAATCCACTTTCAAGAACATTCTGACATGAGACTGCCTTGAAAGGAGGCTCATCTATGGGCAGACATGCTCAAATGGCAGATAAATGAACCTTGGTAAGAGTAATAAGAAAGGCTACAGTATACTAACTCACACAAACACTGTAAAACAGATGACAGCTAGACCTGAACGGTTGATGGCTATGTTGGCACCAACTAGAAAACCACTTGCTAATACAGGATCTTCTAGTGGCAGGCTTTCTTGCTTCCATTTGTACCTGCTACATGTCCTCAGTAAGCAGGTGCCTAAAAGGAATTAAGGCCTTATTATCCAGGTAGTCAACTGAAAAATGACTGATAAGTGTGCATCAAATATCCATTTTTCTGGGAGTTGATCCAGTCTGCTTGAAAAAGCTTGAGGTAACTGCCCCTGACCATTTTCGAAAGAAGGGAGAACCACAACTGTATGGGCTAGGAAGGAGTCGGCAAGATGATCTTGGGGAATTCCTTCTGAATCTTTAGAAGTGCCCCGGATATTAGTGGAAAAGATGGAAAAGCATACAGGAACATTCCTGTCCAAAGAAAAGGAAAAGGTATCTGTCTTCTAGGATTCTGTGCATGGAGTCCTGGAAAATAATTTTTCTAGTTAATTGTGCAGAGAGGAGGCAAAGAAGTCTACTTCAGGAATTCCCCACAGATGGATCAAATCTTGGAAGACCCCCCCCCCCTCCCCTGATCTACTTTCCATTGGCAAAGGTCTGCCCTGGTCCCACTCAGCTTGTCTGCCACACAATTCTGCTCTGACAGAATTTTGGATGCCATTAGAGTGAGATTGTGCTGTAAAGTTATATCCGAAGCTAACATGACTATTCTGCAAAGGGAGTACAACCTGTTTACCCCCTTGCTTGCCCATGTACCACATAATTGTGATATTGTCTGTAACCACTTGAAGAGGTCTACAGGGACCAAAGATGGCTCAGAGTTGAGTGCCTTGATCAGGGAAAACACCTTTTTTGAAGCTCGTGTGCTTGAGTCTGTCCTTGGTGTCCCACACCCCCTACATTTCATCCCCCTGAAACTGCTCCCTAAGCAAAGTCCAAAGCATCTGCGGTGACGGATAACTTTGGAGCAGGGAAGACCTGGATTTACATACATCTTCTCTCCACCACAACATTTCTCTTCTGATAAAAGCCAGCAATGGCTTCTGAAAAGATGAGTGCTTATTGACTAAACAGATCTCATGACACTGAATCTCTCTCGTGGAGTCCAGTCAGGTGTATTATGAGAATCGTAAGTGCCATGACACCCAAAAATCTGAGGTATTCTATAACATTGTCCAAAGTTTGAGTGGAATAAATCTAAATATTTTTTCCTGGGGAAGATAAACTCTTTGAACCGAGGTGTCTAGTAGACATCCCAGGAACACTATTTTGTGTGAGGAAGTAAAGAATGACTTTTGAATGTTCTTTTGAAATTGCAGTTTGTGCAAGAGCTCTCATACAAGAAAGAGAGACTCCTGGCACCCTGAAAAAGACTAAAAGATAAGCAAGTTGGCTAAAGATGGAAAAACTGTGGATATTCTGTAGACTGTAATGAGCTATAATAAGAGCTAGACACTTAGTGAAAATTCCTGATGCAGTGAATAATCCAAATATAAGCCAGAGAATTGATAGAGATCCAGAAAAGCAAAACCTTAAAATCTGAAGTCTGGATGAATAGAGCTGTGACAAGCATCTTTTAAGTACAGTTTTACCAGGAAATTAGAAACGGAGAAAGATACAGAACTTGACTTTACTTTCTTTCTCTGGCACTAGGTACATCTTTTAATGAAACTCCTTCCCCACCTACGATGGGGTAATTGGTTCTATATCACTCGCTGGTATAGCATGTGATAAACAAGTGGAAACAAGAGATTTTAAAGTATACAACTTTTCTAATGCTGCTTTGGACATTGCTCATTGTGACCTTTTTGCAAAAGGGTTCACATTTGTTCCTAGACAATGTAGTGATGTAGGTAATATCTTAATGGATTTAAAGTTGTACACTCGCAAATTAAACCTGAGAAGCATGTTTCAGAATTCTTTTTCTGACCAATTTTTAAATCCCCTAATGATTTCAAGTACTTACAACCCCCCATTACACCCCATGATCCTATCGTTTGAAAGAATATGTGAATTAGATATCCGGAATTTAATGGCTAGGCATAGAAGCCTGAATAGGGATGATATAAAAGGACATATCATTAAAAAAATTCATGGTTTCTTAGAAGACATTAGGATTATAAAACCTAACAAAGGGGGTGGTGTTGTTTTAATGAATTTAGTGGATTACAAGATGATGTTATATATTTTAAATGGAAGAATATATGCAAAGTCTTCCTTAAATGAACTGAATAAAGCATACTTAAAAATTAAAAATGAACTTCAGGACTTGTCCATTGAAGGATCCATAACAATTGATTAATTAAATTACCTTACAGTCCCCCATCCTAAGCTATCAGTAATATTTGGATTACCAAAGCTGCACAAAAATTTAGATCAGCCACCAATGCGTCCTAGTGGATTCCAAGGGGTGTATTACACAACCTTTGGTCAAATTCTTGGATGCTAAATTAAAACATCTAGTACATAGTGAACCTCATTTGAGCAAGGATTCATGGAACGTTTTGAAGGCCATGAATGAAGTAACCTTTAAGGACACCTATATGTTACTTACTATAGACATCAAGTATTTATATTCAATAATTCCACATGACATTGAACTAGCCTGGTTTAGTGAATATCTATACAAGAAGGTTGAACACGGTTCTAAAGAATAATTTTATTTTATTTGAAAATTAGTTCTTTCTACAGCAAGAGGGTGTTGCTATGGGATCAGCTTGTGGAGGGTTTCTATGCTAATACAGTAGTAACACAATGGGAAAGGAAATAGTTATTCCCCTCTGAATTTTACCCTTCTATAAAATATTACTGTTGGTTTTTGGATGATTTGTTTGTCCTGTGGGATGGACCTTTTGAAAAAATTAGTGAATTTATGTCCTATATTAATTCTACAACACATTTTCTAAGATTTACCCACAATTTTGACTTGCATAGGATATCATATTTGGATATTTTGATAACCAAAGATTATAATAATGGAAGATTTACCTCCAGAATTTACAGAAAAGAGACTTATTGAAATTCCTTATTACATTACAGCAGTACACACCCATACAAACAGAAAAAAAGCCATAGTCAAGGGTCAACTTGTCCGTGCTGCACGTATGGCATCTGTTTTGGAAGATTTTTTTAACTGAATGTGAAGTTTTAAAGAATGTTTGTAAAAAGAGGCTATCCCGTGAAATTTGTTACTGAAATTATAATGGAAGTGGTTAACAAGAGGGAAAGGAATTTCTATATACCACTTTTAAGCGAATCCCAAATACACCAAGTCAACACCATGAGTGGTACTACTGGCAATCATGATGATGTGAGCAGAAATTATAACACATCCTTTATAACAGTTTTTACAATAGACAGCCTTGAATTAAAACATTTTAGAGAAAAATTGGACCTTACTTAGGACAGGAACCTAAGACAACATGTGGATACTAGGCCCACAATAATATATAGAAGAGGTAGGAATTTGAAGAGTTGTTTTGAAAAGAAAAAGTTCTACGAAAAATAATGATGGCCATATGAACAAGTGTGGCATGTATCATTTCTGTAAATATATAAAGGAAGGATATTAATTTAAAATAAATACTACCTTTAGACTAAAAAGGAAATACAACTGTAATACTGAAAGGGTAATATATTGTGCTATATGTGAACAATGTGAGTGTTGCTATATTGGCAAAACAGATAGGAAATTGAGGAATCATGTTTATGAGCATTTGTACGAAATAAAAAGAAAAAAAAAGAAAAATGCTTTGAGCAAGCACTTGATTGAGAACAAAGGGCATTCATTCCAATTTTTTGTTATTGATCACATCCCCACTGAAATAAGAGGGGGTGTTTGGTCTATTTTGCTGGAGAAAAGGGAACTGTACTGGCAGTTGGTCTTGGATGCTGGCAACTGGCCGTGACTGAATGAGAATATTTTTATTACTTCCCTGTTAAGATTAAAAGCTTTAATTAAATAATTATTTTATATTTAAAAAACATTTTTAATAATAATGTATACCCCTGAAATGAATAATGGTTTGTAGTGATAGGTGTGCACTTATTTATACTTGTATTTATACCTATATTTATATTCATACATATATGTCTATCTTTCATATGGAGGTGTATTTGTCCCAAATCCGTAATGAAAAAACATATTTCATTTTTCTTGTCATTATATGTTGGTTACAATCTTGTACCATTTTTCATACTATATCTTTTATACTACTAATATTAATGTATATATATTTATTAGTATATATTTTACTATAACTTTAAGGGGGTGTGGCTATGTAATGTGGTTTTACTCATGTGATCATCTTATAGTTTAAATATGGGTGGCTTGAAGTGTGATTTTGTCTGATGAAGTTCTGTATTTTTGGAACAAAAGAGCTTACCAGCTTTTGATTGTTCTGCTAATAAAAAGTGTTCTGTGGATTGAATTTGTTTACTTATACACATTGAGACATCCTGCAACCTCGACTGGTTTTGGAAACAAGAGCATCTCAACTGCAGGATGAGGAATGACCCTCTGGAAAGAAGGAATTTTCTCCCACTGCCATCTGTAACCTTGATGAATGATTTTCAGAAACCATTTGTCTAGAGATTCAGACTTTTTGGAAGAGAAAATGAGCCGGGGTGGAAGGGAGAGACAAGGTCTCAAACTGTCAGACTTGGACTGTCCTTGGTTTTGGGAGGTTTGATGCTTGTTTTTAGAATCTTGTTTACCTGAATTGTACTGAGGCTATTTTTTTCCCAAAATTCAATGAGGAAAAATAAAATCCCTTGAACTATTTAGAAAGGAAAACTGAAAAATCTTAAACCTTCCCTAGATCAGCTTGCTCCTTTCATCACACTTTTTGATCAAATTGCAGCAAAGAGGCCAAACACAATCTCTATCCAAGGGAGAATTTAAAATATCACTTTTTACATCTGGGAAGTCAAGTGAAAGCAGCCAAGCAAACCTTCTTAAAACAGTATTAGTGGCCAGAGACCTTATAGAAGTATCAACATCGTCATACACAAGTTGCAAACAAGTAGTGACCTATGCAACAGACAAAAAAAGAAATAATGTACTCACTATAACTTGACATCTGCATTGTCCATTTTCATTCTTCCTCAACTGATGGGTTCAGATACAGTCCTCTGATCCAACTCTGCCATTACACTAACTCATAGCCACCAAAAAAAAAAACTTTCAAGCTCCTTCCCTATCCATATATCCATAATGCACCAACCCCTTAACTCTCTCTGATCTTGTCTGCTGCTTGACAGAAATACTATGATATGCCACATCTGGAGCTCAGCACAAAGGACAGTAGTGTCCTTGAAGCTTCTCATTCCTCCAGAAGTCAGTTATTAAAAAAAATGGGAGTTGGTGGGTGGGGAGCTGAAAAAATGAAAAATGAGAACACAGAAGCAACATCACAGTAAGTACACAACTTCTTTACCTGATGTTTTCAATTTTCATTCATTCCTCAATTAAAGGGGAGTCCCCAGCTACCGAAAAGCCAGGGTGGACTCTTAGGAAGGATATTCCGGAGTATGGTTGAGCAAAGGATGTTATTCCTTTCCAGAGCAGATCTAATTTGTAATGAGTGATAAAAGTATGAGGATTTGACCAAGTTGCAGCTGCACATACATCGTCCATGGAAGCTCTAGACTGGAACACAGAAGTTGCCATAGATCTTGTTGAATGAGCTTTTAAAAGATTTGGTAAGAAGAGCTTCAACGTGTTACAGACAAATGAAAGGCAAAATCAGTCAACAATCTGGCTAGACTTTTCTAACTATATGACACCAAACGTACATGTACAGAGAGCCCTGGATTTTGTAAACACAAACTCCTTGGACCAGATTAGTCAATTCCCCAACCAGGGGTGCAACCATACTGGATCTGGTCCTCAATCTGGGAGACTGCTAAACACCCCCTACTGTAACGCCTTCCCTGGTAAGGTCAGACCACAAAATGGTTTCCTTTGAAATAAAAATAAAACCTGGACCCTCAACTAAATCTGGAAAATTCAGGAACTATTCTAAGGCTAATCTCCCGCTATTAAGTGAGAACCTGGCAAAAATTCAAGCCCCCATAAACCCTGAGAACACTTCTGTCTATGCATAACTGCTAACAGAAACCATGTACAAGCATGTTAATAGCTGCATAGAGGCAGCTGTACCCAGCAGGAAAAAGTACACAATTAACAAAAAACAAGCCACCCTAGTGTAATCACAAAAATCAAATGGATGTATAACAGGGGGAAGAAAACCATGGGAAAAATTAGGAGGTGCAGCACCCAGCACAATAAAAACACTCAAACTAAACAAACAGGACAAAGTCTACCAAAGCAAAATTTGAGAGAAGTTTGGCCTCCCATGCCAAGGACAACCACAAAGCATTCTTTAGCTAGGTCCACAACCTCAAAGGTAACACACAACTGTGTGCAGAGCTCATTATAAATGGAGCCACCTATACTGAGCCAGAACATACAGCAAACCTCCTGGCTGATAAATTCAGCTCAACTTTACCCTTCTCTCCCCCTCAACCTTCCCTCAGAAGACATGAAATACAATTCCCCCTACGATCACTAGAGAACAGGTCCTTAATGCTCTCTCAAAGAACAGTGCATCAGTGGACCCAGACAATATCACAGGATGCCTTCTAAACAGCATGAAACATGACCCATCAGGGCCTCTGGAATTACTGTAGCCTCCAATCAGGCTTCATGCCTCATGAAAGGAAAAAGGCAACAACCATCCCTCTGCATACAGGTAGGCCATCTACAGACCCACAAGTCTCACTAGTCTTGTATGTAAAGCCTTGGAAAGAATTACCATGGAGATGATCAACCGAGATGTAGTAAACCTCCAGACACTGGACCCAACCCAGTTTGGTTTCAATGGCAGACCATGCAATCATGCTTACTCAACCTGGTGGACTTCGAAAAGGTCAAAGCAATGGATGAGGGCAAAGTCGCTCACACTGCCTACCTTGACCCGGCCAAGGCATTTGACAATACCCCACTCGGGTACTGACGTACTCTAGAGACTAGGTACAAACCTGTATGTCACCCGGTGGATAGCCAACTGGCTCACAGACAGCACCCAGGAAGTTAGAAATGGGAGTCCACCTCTACAAAAAGGCCAGTCACAAGTGGAGTCTCACTGGGATGAGCCTTTGGACTTTTTTGGCATTTAGTTCTCAGAATTCAAGGCCAATGTCAGTGGTCTCTGGCTGACTAAATTTGCAGATAATTAGGAGCTGTCATTGAATCTCACTGCGACAAATATTCTCTAGGAGGGGCTGACAGACAAACAAATGGTGTCAGAGCCATGGACTAAAACGAAATGCACAATAGTATCCTTTGGGAAGTCATCCATCCCCGGTAACCATCATATTGACAACACAACCCTTAGAGTTGACCCAGCAGTCAGGGACTTGGGAACACACAGATATTAGCCTTTGATCATCATGCATCTACAGTGGTGAGGAAATCATTCCGTGTTGCACAACTTATAAACCAATATATGGCATCTAAGTCCAAGGAAGTCAACTGTATTCATCAGACCTAACATTGAGTATAATGCCCTCTTTGGTATGTACCTAACCAGGCATATCCAACAAGTAGAACGTCCACAGAGGTTCCTCACTAAAAGAAAACAGGACGTAATATGCCCTATGCACACAGCATCAAGGCCCTATCCCTGTAGTCAGTCTCCTACAGGATTTTGAGGGAGATCTATGCCTGGCATACAGGGCATTACCAGACATCACTCTGGTGGACCTCATGCATATCCACAAAACAAACAGCACCAGAATTACCCATTCTAAAGACTTAAACCTTGCCTGTAATATAAATAGGACCTCCTGAAGAGAGAGTTATGTACCCCAAAAACTACCCAGTCTATGGATCAAGCTCCCCGTCCATGTGAGGCAGATCTCCTCCCTAACCCAATTCAAGTGCAACCTGTATAACTGGATGGGAAACCAGAAATTCAACCCAGGTTTGGCACCTATGTCTCTAATGGACAGAGGTCTCCTGTAAATGGTGCGTCTCCCAGGCCCATGCTTACACTTATTCAAGGGTATGACAACTTGTGAGAGATCTTGGATGCATGGATAGGCTTAAAAAGGTCCTTGTGGTTATTACCATACTAAACACCTATGAACTGGTTCTCCCAATTTATTATGTGCCAAGGAGATAAACAACTCATCTGTCTTTTTAATTTATTTTGTTCTGTGCAAGTAAAAACGTAATTACCTATGGACATTAAATAAGTGCAAAATATATTCACCATTTGCAAATTTAGGAAAGAATACTGACAAATTAATGGATTGGTTGATGTTGGATTCTAAAACCACCTTAGGAAGGAAGGAAGCAATAGTACAAAGCATTAACCCATCTTTATGAAAAATCAAGTATGGAAGCTTAAAAGATAATGCCTGAAGTTCTGAAATCCTTCTAACAGTTTTCCAGGTCATGAATTTAAGTTCACATTTAGCTGCTGGTTCAAATGGAGAATGAATTATGGCTTGGAGTACAAAATTTAAATCCCAAGGTGGAGGTGCAGTCTTCATAAGGGGGTCTTAGCAGTACACTGCTTTTCAAGAAGGCTTTGAACAGCTTAGGGGAAGCCAGCGAAGAATTTTGAAATCCAGTATTAAAATCAGATATTGCTGCTAGTTTGACTTGCAGCTGACAAACTAGCACCTTCATTAAATAAACAACAAAAATTCCAGAACACATTGAACTAGTGCTGAGAAGGGGTCAGTTAGATTTTGCTTCACCTAACAAACAAACCTTTTCCATTTACTCCTGTATAGTTTCCTAGTAGCACGTTTATGGGTTGATGAAATTATGGAATGGACAAAGGGGAGACCGCATTGGTTGTCTGTCTATTAACGGAACTGGAGAAACCATGCTGTTAGTGTTAGGCTTAAAATATCAGGGTGAAGCATGCCCGCTGTATGGAACAGGTGGTCTGGGGTTGGATCCAGAATCCAAGGTGGATACTGTACGTGTTCAATTGGGGGGGGGGGGCGGGACCAAATCTGCAGACGCCAGTAAGCCGCAATGAGGATGACTTTGCTCTTCAACTGGGAATTGAGGGGGGGGGGGGCAGACAGTAAGCATACTGAAGACGGGGGTGACAATCGTGGAGTACAGCATCCTTAAGTGATTTCCCCAGTGGGAGGATTAAGGCAAAAAAAATCTGTTGCACTTGTTGCGTAGGGGAGAGGCAAAAAGATTGCAGCAAGGCTGGCCCCACTAACTGAAAATCACATCAGTCACTTTGTTGTTGAAAGACCACTCATGAGGTAGCAAGAGGGACCCGATCAGTTTTTCTGCTGCCACGTTGGACTTCCCCAGAATATACGTTACTATTAGAAAGCAGTTGGAAGATCTCGCCCATTGCCACTCCAACACAGGGGATAAGAACGGGTTCCTGCTTTGTTCGTTGATGTACCAAACTACTGACATGCTCCATCTGTCTGAACTGTAACTGTTGCGAGTCTGTGAGTGTCTTGGAATGCCTGCAATGACAAAAGCAGTGCTTTCATCACCAGAACACTTGCATGAGAGTTGACCTCTTTGGGGGACTAAGTGCCTTGGATTGCTTATAGCAGGAAATGCCCCTCCCACCCATTCTGGGAAGTGTCTGTAGTCACTATAGCCTTGGGCTAAGGGAGGATAAAAGGATGGCCTTGTAATACCCGTTGCAACAGCATCCACCAAAGACATCTTTTGCATACCAGAGTTATTCTGATCTTAGCTGACATGGGTTGAGAAAGCACATATCACTGTATTACTAAAATCCACTGTAGAACTCTCATGTGGAATCTTGCTAAAGGAACTAAAATTGCCGCTGAAATTTATCCCAGGACTTGCAGAATCAACAGAGTTGAAATTATGGTAAAGCAAATTATTTTCTTCATACGCATCCTTAGTTTGTACTCTTGATAGAGGAAGAGAAGTTACCATAGATACTGTGTTGAACACTGCCCCTATAAATTCTAATGTCTGGGTCAGCTCTATATGAGACTTGTAGTAATTTATGGTTATTCCAAGATGTAAAAAGGTCCGTAGCATTTGATCGTGTACTTTTATCAGTCAATGCCTGGTCAGGGCAGTAAAGAACCAGTCTACATATGGAAAAACACTGAATCACTGCAGTCTCAAGTGAGTTGCTACTACTGCTATACATTTCATGAACACCCTGGGGGCTGTGGTGAGGCCAATGGGCAGTGCTCTGAACTGACGGTGACTGGCTCAAAGCCAGAAGCATCAGTACCTTCCACATTGTCTGTTCATTATGTCACAGTATGCATCCTGAAGGTTTATCGAGGACATCCAGCCATCCTTGCCCAGAAAGGGGAGAATGAACAGAACCATGACCATCTGGAACTGTGTATGTCAAACTGACTTGTTCAACACACTGAGATCCAAAATTGGTCTCCAGTCCCCTATTTTGTCTGGCACTAAAAAGAATCTTCAATAAGTTCTGGATTCTATTTGGTATGGTGGAACTTTTCGGATGACTCTCTTAGCAGCTTTTGAATTTGTAGTGCTGCTGCTCTCCTCCGATTGGGTAGATCAGGACATTTTCTTACAAATGGAAAAGTAGGGAAAAGGGAATTATATAACCTCTGGAAATAATCCTCTGCACCTCGAATATCTTCTGCTATATCTAGCCAGGCTCTCTTGTGCAGGGATAAGCTACCCCCAACTGACTCCAGAGGTGGGCAATCGGGCCTCCTTTCAAGAATGAGGAAAGGTTCTGTCAGAATAAGAATATGTAGACCGCTGGTTTTGTGTGCCTAGTCTGCCATGGGGGGATCACTGTCCATTGTAGCCCCCCCCCCCCCGGGGAACCATCTCCATTTGTCTCCTGGAAAGGACCCAGGAACTTTTTGAACTACATTTTTCAACCTCCCCCCACCACCACCAACACCAACTGATTCCCGAAGAAGGTCTTTTGAGGGGGTCTGAAAAACACACGCCCCCAGCAGAGGGGGGTCTTTCCACCTTTCTCATACCTGGAGTGTGTCTCCTCCATTGTGGGGACAAAGCTGTGCCAGCAAAAGGAGCAATGACAAACGAGGACTTGAAGGGCTTTGCAAAAATCACAGGCACATCAAGGTGTGCCTCCTGATGGAAATACCAGAACCCGCGGCTCTTGAAGCACCTTCTGCAGTGTGCAAGATAAGCTGCATGGAAGAATTAGATACAGCTTCTAGGGTAGGCAACTGAGACATTGCTGAAGATTGAGCCTCAGAAGTTATTTAAGAAAAAGATTTTGATAGCTCTTTAATTAAATCTGTTTGAAGTCTCGTAAAATGTGCCAGATACTTAAGCGATCTGAATGCAGACTTCACTGAAGCATAAACATGCTTCCCAAATCTGTCGGGTCGCCCTAGACTCTGTTAGGAGGCTGGACAATGGAACTCTGTTCAGCAAGTTCCTTTTTCGTAGTTGCCACCATGACCATGGCACTCCCTTATCCCAAAATTCCCTTCCTACTGGTGGAGACAGAATCTGGTCTGGTCTTTTGCGGATTGGTTCAAACAAATCAGGTTCCTTCCACACCCACGTAGAGACCAAATCAATGAGTTGATCAGTGGGCTGAGTAACCCAGAAGTTAGACGGGCCAGCTCCAAAGGCCTCCAGAAATACAGACTTCTTCTGGAGAAGGATCATGGGAAGACAAACCACTCTTCTGCTTAAGCATCTCAAGAATGTCTCCAAATGAGAAGCCATCAGGTGGTGATTTTGGTGACCCTTCAACAAAATCAGTATCCTCAGTGACTGACTCGAGAGTGAGAGTGCCTCCTTTTGCACATTCTTTTCATAAGGACTACCTCAGTGGGATGGTCCAGTGAAGTATCAGAAGACTGAAAAACAAAATAGAGAAGAAACCACGCAGTAGCACAAAACGAAGTGATAAAGCACTTTTCGTTTATTCCAATAAACAAACTTCTTCAGATCAAGTAAAACTAAAAGTCACAGTTTAAATACTCTCTGGGCTGATACAAAGTCAATTAACTACTTAAAGTGAAAGCTGACTTACAAAACACACCCTATTTAAGAACACAACTAGACTAAAAACTGCTTTTAAAGTAAAAGCTAAAAATCCAAATAGTCCGACTAAAAGTACAACTAGCTTTGTCTATAAAAAATGTGTATGTCTAGCCTACTACTAAACTAATAAGGCAAAAAAGTAATAATTACAAGTGCATAAAAACTCCACTGGTGTTTATAAAACTGAGTTAATACAAATACCTATGTTAGTGCACTAAACTGTGCATGTTGAAGCACATCTGGTGTGCAAAACATAATTGGTAATAAGTAATATACCAAGATAAAACTACAAATTCTCAGCAAAAAAATACTCAGCAAAAAATACACATAAGGTCACTGAACCAAGGTGCTCAAAAGCATTAGAATAACTGCGTCGTGCTAGTGTGGAAGATGACCTGACAGCCTACCTGTTGAGGCTCCTAAGTTTAAGAACATTACTTAAAGAACAATTCTCATTCAGACCTGATGAACTGTATGCGTTGAGTCTAATTTGCCAAACCAGCTCTCGCTCTTCTAACTTAAGTGGGAGAGGAGCACCCCTGAAGTCTTGTGTAATTTGGTCAATAATCAGAAATTTAAACATATGGTTGGGATAAACTAAAATGTTTTGCTAGTGCATTGTCAAGTTGCTGCTTCCTGATCGCACAAGTATTTTCATAAATGCGGTCATGTAGGCGTCGTTCTGTTTTGCCCACGTAGAAAGCTGTACAGGTTTGGCACATAGCTAAATAGATCACCATTCTTGAATTACAGTTAGCTCTTAGGTTCAACTTGTATTCGTAATCATGAACTTTAAATCTATTGGATTCCAAGATGTATTGACAAAAATTACACGCCTGGCATTTAAACATGCCAGCTGTCATTGGTGTTTTTAATGTTATGTCGTTCAAGGAGGGCTTTGAGGTTTTTTGCCTTTCTATAAACAACCAGTGGGTGATTACCAAGTTTTTGGTGTACTGTGTTGTCCTTTTTGAATAAGTCCCAATTTTTACGTAGTGCCTGAAGACAGTCACTACTATTGAGACTGTATGTTGTTATGAATGTGACACCAAAACATTCAGAAGGATGCTTACTTGTGTGGACATTTACTAAGTCTGCGTTCGAGGATTCAGTGTCATTCATAAGAACCAGTTCTCTGTTCAAGATTGGTTTATAAAAATGACACTGACGCTTAGACAACACTTCTTCTATAATAGGTGTCTAAAATTTCATGTGGGTAACCCCGATGTAAAAACATATTTCTTAGGCGTCCACATTCATTGGCAAAATCACTATCCAGTGTAATAATGAGTGCTGCCCTCACTAGCTGACCTTTGACGATCGCCCGCTTCTGATGAAAAGGATGACAACTTGTGTAGTGCAGGAATGAGTTGGAGTACGTTACTTTCCTATATATATTAGCTGTATATTTGTGAAAGCTAGTGTCTTTAGAAAGTAAAATGTCCAAGTACGTTTAAATGCCAGGCGTGTAATTTTTGTCAATACATCTTGGAATCCAATAGATTTAAAGTTCACGATTACGAATACAAGTTAAACTAAGAGCTAACTGTAATTCAAGAATGGTGATCTATTTAGCTATGTGCCAAACCTGTACAGCTTTCTACGTGGGCAAAACAGAACGACACCTATGTGACCGCATTTGTGAACATACTTATGCGATCAGGAAGCAGAAACTTGGCAATGCACTAGCAAAACATATTTTAGCTTATCCCAACCATATGTTTAAATTTCTGATTATTGACCAAACTACACAAGACTTCAGGGGTGCGCCTCTCCCACTTAAGTTAGAAGAGCGAGAGCTGGTTTGGCAAATTAGACTCAAAGCATACAGTTCACCAGGTCTGAATGAGAACTGTTCTTTAAGTAGTGTTCTTAAACCTAGGAGCCACAACAGGTAGGGCTGTGTCAGGTCATCTTCCACACTAGCACAACGCAGTTATTCTAATGCTTTTCAGCACCTTGGTTCAGTGACCTTATGTGTATTTTTTGCTGAGTATTTTTTTGCTGAGAATTTGTAGTTTTATCTTGATATATTACTTATTACCAATTATGTTTTGCACACCAGATGTGCTTCAACATACACAGTTTAGTGCACTAACACAGGCATTTGTATTAACTCAGTTTTATAAACACCAGTGGAGTTTTATGCACTTGTAATTATTACTTTTTTGCCTTATTAGTTTAGTAGTAGGCTAGATATACACATTTTTTATAGACAACTCTAATTGTACTTTTAGTCTGACTATTTGGATTTTTAGCTTTTACTTTAAAAGCAGTTTTTAGTCTAGTTGCGTTCTTAAATAGTGAAAGCTGACTTACAAAATACGCCCTAAGTAATTAATTGACTTTGTATCAGCCCAGAGAGTATTTAAACCTGTGACTTTTTGTTTTACTTGATCTGAAGAAGTTTGTTTATTGGAATAAACGAAAAGCGCTTTATCACTTCGTTTTGTGCTACTGCGTGGTTTCTTCTCTATTTTGTTTTTCAGTAGTCAGTTTTGCCTGTTCAGTTTAGAAGTATCAGAAGAGATTAAAATACTCTGCTGTGTAGTGTGAAAGCTTGAGCTGACTGTCCCTGTGGGGCAAAATGTTGAGGCTCTAGATGCAGACACATCTGAAAAGTAGAGTGTGGATCCGAGGGGGTAGGATCCATCTGTCCTGCCGAAGCAGAGACCAATTTCTTAACCTCAGAAGCAGATTGCTCCGGAGAGGAGAAAGACAACGCAACAGAGAAATCAAGTTTCTGGCCCATCACCTCCTTCCACTTAGAGGACAAACCACCAGAGGTGGAAGTCAGAGCTGAGTTGTCCAGTGCATGGGGCTACAAGAGGTAGAGACCGCTTTAAAAACCTCAGAGTTGACTCCAACCTCCCAGAACCAACAGTTATGCTTTCGCTCCGAGACTTATCCAGCTCAGAGGATGTCAGAGCTGGTGCACTTAGAGCAACATTCTGATCCTCAGCAGGTGCTTTCTTCAGATATGAACCAGCCAAAACTGAAAGGCTTGGCTTCAAGGACTCTGAAGCAACAGGCTGGTTTACAGAAGGAGCTATAATAGATGTAGTAGGAGATTATCGAGCTTTCTGACCCGAAAGGATAGGACCCACAAGATCTCCCATCTGAATTTGTGCCGTGAGGAATTTTCTCATCATCTCCACATCTGTTTCAGTGAGACTCCTGGATGAGCAAGATGCTAGGGATGGAGATGTGGAATGTCCTTCTAAAAAGGAAGAAGGCACTCTGGACAGGACTGGATCCAGATGAGAATAAGTTATCCTTGGTAAATACTTCAGCTGTAAAGATGTAGAATACAGTATTGGTTTGATGCAATCTTCTATCCTTTCTAGGTCCTGAGGAGGAAGAGGCTGCAGATTCAGAAGGTTTAGACCTTTTAGCAGGGTCTCTAGTTTTGCCTTTGGGGGACTGAGCCCCAAGTAATGGCCTTGGAGAAAGAAGATGGCAGCAAGGCTTTCAAAATCAATTTTTTCTGTCAGACAGGGTTCGGGGAATAAACCTGAGACAGATGCAGCATTCCTCTAAGGCCCAAGCAGTACACAAACAGATTATGAGCATCAGAAGCCTATTTGCACTTTTTAAATCCTGCTGAGCCTTTTTTGGACATGAGTAAGAGGAAAAAAAATCCACAACAGCAAATTAAACTTCTCTTTTTTTTGTGTGTGAGTTACTAAACTAGAAAGAGTAAGGCCAAACACCAGTAACGGGAAGTTGAAGGGATATAAACATTTGTAAAAGAGTAAGAAAAGTGCCAACTATGGTATCAGAGAGATGCACAACATGTCGAGAGGTAGGCTAGGCCTACCAGCAATGGTAAGAAAAAAGGACCCTAGTGATGACTTACATTCTATACAACTTAATGGCATATAAATGTAAAGAAAAATTAAACAGTTTTTAGGAATTTATATGCAAATGAGATCTCCCACTCAACGAGAGCTAAAAGTGACCAGGTCTAGATACAAAAGCAGCAAATGACATGAGAGATGTTTGGGGTTGGTGCATTATGGGTAGGGAAGGAGCTTGAGTTTTTTTTTTTTTTGGTGGCCACAGGCTAGTGTAACAGCAGAGTCAGATCAGAGGATCTGATATGAGCCCATTAGTTGAGGAATGAAAGAAAACCGACATCAGATTCAAAGTTGAATTATTTTCTTCACAAGAAGAAACTGTATATAAATAAAATTCCCCAAAATTTTACAATTTGTCAGAACAAACATATGTGCATAACAATTTAAAATTCTGAAAACCAAAATTGAAGTATAGACTTTTCACCCATACTAATCAATAACTTACCTTTCCTTATCAGAAACACTTGGACTGGAAATTAAGCGCTTTTTAACAGTGGAATTCAACTACGGCAGTAGCTCCTGGGGCAGTTTAGAGAATAGTGTATAAAAATTTAAGAGACAATGGAAAATTATACACCCTATCTGCCTACTTAGGAACAGATGGCTGATTATTAGGAAAATTACAGGCAGTCAGACCCACATCCTTTAAAGTAGGCGTGACAAGAGGAAAGGGTGCAAGTTCTGGAAAATCCTTATTTCACAACTTGTAGCACTTTGAGGGACAGAGAAAACTGTCAGTGTTCTCCCACTGAAAACACTAGCTCATTCTAGCAACAGTCTCAAGGAGAATCAGAAATTGAGCTCTCCTAAAACTCTAATTTAGGAATCTCAGGACAAAACCTCAATCTAGAATCTCTTCAGGAAAAGTGGAATCTCTCTTTTACCAGAAATTACTTTAAAAGTATCAATAACCTGAATTAAACCACAAGTCAGTTCCTATAAACTACCTCGATCCAAAAAAAATTGAGAAAGAGCAGATACATGCTTGGGTTTCAATTTCTTTTTGAGAGAAAAAGGGGCAAACTACATTACTAATGGAACAGCTGCACCACCAGGAATGGGCACAGCATTCTGACAGAACAAACCTTCCCCTATTCCCTCCCAGGACCAACAGCAGCACTCCCTGACCAACCTGTTTATTGCATTTTTTGTGTTGCAGTTAATTTAAAATAGTTTTTTCTTAAAATTGCATTTAACCTGCCTCTGATCTAGCACACGCGTTTTTGGGTCATTTATTGCACTATTCTGACTAGTTTGCTACTTGTGTGTCTCAGCTATCATTAAACAAAAACAAAAAAAAAAACTAGCTATTTTCCCACTTTCTATAATTTAAAAGAAAGTTCAGTTACAGAGTTGCTGTTCTCTGTAAGTTTCTTGGAGGCCAGTGCTTACTTGGGCTAAAGGAAAGTCTGTGTTCACCAGTGGCAGTGGTTAACACTGAGCAGCCTGCCTGTCCCTGTAGGAGTGGTTACTGCCTAGAAACTGTAGTTTTATTGGGCATTTTGGGTCAATTCCAAACTCCTTGATTTCTCTCTTAAAACCCTGCAACTCTCTTTTTGCGCGGTCTTGCACACAGAGCAGTGTCTTATTCCCGGCTCCACAAAGTCTGCTCTTCACTTGTTCCCTTAGAATTGCTCTAAATCTCAAAATAAGAACTCTATTTTCATTCTAAAGCCCTGCACTTGCTCGTATAAGTAATCTCATAGGTAAACACTAAAACTTAAGCACTACACCCTCATACTCAAGTACTTGCTCCCTTATTGGTTCTTTCTGATCAGTCAAATAAGTAGTTACCTATATTATTCAGGCAAGCCAAAGGTCAGTTTAGGGTTTACTCTCCAGTCCAGCTGGTGAATATGGGAATCTTAAGGCAATGTTACAACTGCCTTATGTATACAGACAACCCTCTCCACCTCCCAACAAGCTCAAATATATGTGAGAGATGCAACTACATAGCCAAACTGGAGGCTGAGCTCTCTCAACCCAGTACTGGCACAGCCAATCAGGAGGAGAAGGTAACCACACACCACAAATCCAGTCTCGCACAGACCTATCGCATCAGCAAACCAAACATACAAAAACAAACTCTGAGGCTCTAAATAAAAATCTGCCTAAGCAGCAGAGACCTCCAAAGCAGACATCCAAGCAACCCCTACCACGAAACAATACCCACGTAGCATATAGCTCACAAAGTCAGTCTGCCACACAGTCACAGCCCTTAAGGCTAAACAACACACCTAATACACTTGTAATAGGTGACTCTACCGTCAGACACACTGACGTCCCACTCACCAGACTGAAAAAGGAGAAGGTCACTGTAAGCTGCCTGTTGGGTGCCAGGATCCACCACAACACAATCACTCAGGTCACTCCAAAGCAAGTACAAATAGGAATCTGTCATTGTCCATGCAGGTGTGAATGACCTGAGACATACCTCTGTGGACTACATGAAGAGAGACAGAGGAGCTCTCTGGTCATGTAGCCCAGGCCAGTATGACCCTGACCTTGAGTAGCATCTTGCCCTCACTAAAAAGGATGCCACAGTATAAAGACAAAATGATCAATTTTAACAATTGGCTAAAGTATTGGTGTCATTCAAAGAAGATCCAGTGTCTCTCAGCCTGGGATGACATGCTCAACAAGCCACATTGCTTCGCTAGGGACGGCTTGCACCAGTCACCCCTTGGTTTTCGAATACTGGCAAAGGCTCTTGCCTCCCCCATAGTGCCTTTTTTAGGCAAGGCTCAACAGACAAACCCACTTCCATAGACAACACAAAGAAAAAAAAAAACTAAGGGTAATGCTGCTGAATTCCAGAAGTCTAAACCTCAAGATGCACGCACTCGAGACTCTCCTCAGTATGGAGAATATCGCTCTCTGTGCAGTAACAGAAACCTGGTTCAAGGCTCCCGAAAGCACCCCAGCACCAACAGGTTTATACTTCATACCATGCTTTTCGGCCCCAAAACTGGGACAGAACCACAAAAGGAGAGGGAGTATCCATATTTATCAAAGATACTCACACCTCCAGGTTAGTGGCACTACATGAAGCATCGGCGACCATCCATGTGCAACTAACAGTGGGCAAAACTGCCTTTTAGTATGTAGCCTGCAACACACCACCCTCCCAAACACAGGTACCCGACTCCGCTTTCCAGAGAACACTGGAGAATATGAAGGTTTCTCCAAATACCATTATATTGGGTGACTTCACCTACCCAAACAGATTGGGAAAACTACTCAAGCCCAAACACCCTCGCCCAACAGTTCCTAGAATTTATACACTCAAATGCTATGGAACAACTGGTCACCACTCCCACAAGAGGGGAAAACATAGTGGATCTGGTCATCACCAACATGGGGGGTCTATGTTCCACACCAAAGGTATACCCCTCATTGGTAAGATCAGGCCATAAACTAATCTCACTGGACATCCGTATTCCGTCCACAGCCCCAGCCAGGGAAACCACGTTGAAGATCTTCTCAAAAGCAAACTTCACACTTCTCAAAACTGAGGTGGAATCCTTCAAAGCCCCCCAGGCCAGTGGAAAATACGGCCCAAAACGCAGAATCCTTTACAAAATCATTCTATGGACACCTACAGGAATGCATGGAGCATGCTATCCAAAATAAAACCAAGACTCACTCCTCCAAAGGCAGGAGACCTGTCTGGTGGACCCCGGCCATAAATAAGCTATACAACAAAAGGAGAAAGCTACTACATGACGGAGCAAAATCCCAAAAAGGGAATGAGTGTCATCAGTACTAGCAAGAAACTACGATCTATCAAAATCATCTTAGGTCAGCTTTTTAAGAAAAATTGCATAACACACTAAAGATAATCACACAGCCTTCTTTAGTTATGTCAGGAACCTGGGAGGCAACTCCCAGATATGCTCCGAGTTGGTGCAAAATGACAAAAAATACACTGAACCCACAGACATTCCAAACATCCTGGCAGAAAGGTTCAGTGCAAACTTCTCCCCCCCCCTTCCCCTCCAAAAGAGCAAATAACTATCCCAACAGAGTGTAGCCTTCCTGAGATCACAGATGCACAGGTGAGAGATGCCCTCTCCAAAGCAAAAAACACAGCATCAATAGGACCAGACGGTATCCCGGGCTGCGTCTTACATGAACTCCAAGAAGAACTAAACCCTCATATAAAGTCAATGTTCAATCTCAGCCTTACTACAGGATATGTACCCAAGGAATGGCGTACAGCAACAGTGGTCCCGCTCCACAAAGAAGTTGCCATAACGGACACAGGAAACTATCACCCTATAAGCCTGACTAGCCTGTTCAGCAAAGCTATGGAGCGTATCATCATGGAATTCATAAACAAAGACATTGAGAGCCTCCAAACACTGGATCCTACTCATTTTGGCTTTGTTAAGGGCAGATCTTGCCTCTTGAACCTGTTTAACTTATTTGAAACGGTCAGCAAGGCCACAGATGAAGGGAAGGTAGTCCACACAGCCTAACTGGACCTCGCAAAAGCCTTCGACACAATACCATACTCAGGCATCATAAATAAGCTTACCAGCTTAAATATCAACCCCTATATCACAAGATAGGTTGCAAACTGGCTCAAGGATAGAACGCACATGGTCAGAATTGCAGGTGCCATGTCAGACTCTAAACCAGTTACAGGTGGCGTCCGACAAGGCTCACTCCTGGGACCTCTCTTGTTCTGTATATATTTCACTGAGGTACAGGCTAACACAGGAGGACTATGGCTGACCAAGTTCGCAGATGACTGCAAACTGGGTGCAATAACATACTCTCCAGCTGACACAAGCAACCTCCAAAAGGGTCTCTGAGACGGATAACTGGTGCCAGAGCCATGGCCTAAAGCTAAATGCCAAAAAGTGCATAGTCATCCCCTATGGGAAAAACAAAGTGCCCACAAATTACCACATAGGTGGTAATCCATTAAGTACAGAAGTAATTAAGGACTTGGGGACCCAAGTAGATAGCAATCTCTCCTTTGACAATCAAGTTGTCAAAGTGGTTAGAAAGACCTTCTATATAGCCCACTTTATCACGAAAGGGTTCACATCTAGATCAAGAGAGGTCACTGTGACCCTCTACTCATCACTTATCAGGCCCATAATTGAATACAATGCCCCATTTGGGATGTACCTTACCAGACATCTGCAGCAACTGGAAAGACCCCAAAAGTAACTCACCAAGAGGATCAAGGGGCTCAAACAGATGCCCTATGCAGTTCGGCTAAAGAAACTCCAGCTCTACTCAGTTGCGTACCGCCTACTCAGAGGTGATCTGTGTCTGACGTATAAAGGCATGTCCAACCCAGAATTAATGGACATGCTTCACCTCAGGAAATCCAAATCCCTTAAAGCTACACACCCAGGAACTTGAACCTCAGCACAGAAATAAATAGGACATGCTGAAGGGACAGATTCATATCCCAGAGGCTCACCTCACTCTGGAACAAAATCACAATCTAGGTTAGGCAGAGCCCCTCACTGACCCTCTTCAAGAGAGATCTTGATGAGTGGATGAGAGATCGTAAGTTCACCCCTGGGATCTCTTCTGTGTCACTGCTTGACAGAGGTAAAGTAAACTAACCTTAAAAGGGCTACCTTCTGTGACCTACTATACAGAGGCACAGTCAACTAATCTAAAAGGGTGGTGAAAGCCAAACACACTCTGGCTAGGCTTACAAATGCCCTAGTGCAGATAGCCTAGTATCAACATATGAATCTATGAAATGAGGGAACTCCAACAGCAGCAGAGGACCTAGCTAACCCCCGATCCACAGTGGTTGTACGTGCTACAACATATGGATACAGTTTAAAAGATAAGTGGTCTAAGGTACAACACATGGCCAGAGCAAAGTCACCCACCTGCAATTCAGACAAACTTCTAGCCTGCTGTAGTGGCAAAGACTGTTTGCTTAACTTCGTTTTGTGACTAGCAGAAAGAACGACCGTGAGACCGATAGTCTATTCCACAGTCAAGAGGAAAATGGTGCCTCTACCCCATACAAGACAAGCAGCAAATCCTGGTAAAACTACCATTCTACACAAACTACTTTTTAACAGAAAAAAATAAAGTAAAAAAAACACATAAAAGACTAAGGCAGGCCCAAAATGGAAAAATAATCCATTTCTCCACTGAAAGCATTTTCAGTTAGTTTAGTTAATTCAGAAAAAAACAGAACAGTTTCAAGTCAGTCAATTGCTGCTGCTGTTGTGTCTTTCGGTTTTTCCCGGTCAGGGGTCGCCACAGCAGAACTCCACTCCGCCAATGATTGGTAGTCGATTTTTATGCGCAGAGTTACCAGCCCTGACGCACAACCTTCAACGAAGGTACACGCATTCACGCTCGTCTCCACGGAGAAGACGTTCTAGCTGAGAATCGAACCAGATAGCGTCTTACTGTAAGGCGACAATGCTACCGCAGCACAACCACCGCGGGTTATAGTTTCAAATCAGTCAATTAAATAACACCATCTTTAGAAAACCTTTTCTATAGAAAGTCATGAAACATTAAAATTTAAGAAAATGGAAGTTTTATCCCCCCTCTAAGGGAACTTGTCTGCCCAGAAAAGAAAAGCATAGAAAGAACACCATTCTTCAAAAGTCTCAAGGTAGTAGACTCATCAATCTGAACACAGTTATGCTAATTTCTAGCCTTTATATATCATTTAACTCGTATGTTATATATATATGTACATACATACACAAACATACATATATATATATATATATATATATATATAAACATACATATATACATATATAAACACATACACACATCTATATATATATATATATATATATATATATATATATATATATATATATATATATATATATATACATACATACATACACACACACACACATATATATATATATATATATATATATACACATATACACACACACATACACCCATATATTTATATATATATATATATATATATATGTATACACATATATATATATATATATATATATATATATATATATATATATATATATATATATATATACATACACACACACACACAAAAGTTCCTGAAGTCCACAACACAACTCACAACTTGTAAGCCCAACACAGCTCAAAGAGTCAGGAACCACGATAGTACTGCAGTTAGTTTCTTTTATTAAAAAACCATGCACCAACGATGACACTATTAGTTGAGCGCTTTCATCTAGTGAATCTAGATTTCTTCAGAACATCAGACAAACTGTTTGATTACACTTTAAATACCTTAATTTCCCGCCTTTTTCTAAAAACAATTACCCAATTACATACATTTAACCCTATGCATCACTTATGCAGTAAAATATCCATCTCAAACTTGATTAACCATCTTATCCTTTAACTCTATTGCAAACTTACTGCATAATGTGCATAATATAATTATTGGTCTAAGTGGAGGGTCGCTAGTATCTTTATGCACCTTGGGTATGCCCTTAATAGTGGCAAGTAACGGATATTGTACTTTTAAAAAGTCATACAATTCCTGTTCTATTCTTTCATCCAATAAATATTCTTCTAAATATAAATCTATACGCCTATTAGCTATATTTACCTGGTTCAATGATGATCTTTCATACTGCTCAGTGTTGTTCAAAATCTCAAATATTTTTTCATTGTATCTAGATGTTTCCATTAACACTACTCCACCCCCTTTATCTGGTACCCAAGGCATACCCAAGGTGCATAAAGATACTAGCGACCCTCCACTTAGACCAATAATTGCAGGAACTTATAGTAAGACTTTCCCATATGGGAAGACTACTGACCAGTGGTTAAAGTGTATATATAAGAATATAAAACATATTATTAAAGACTCATGGGAATTCCTTGGGAAGTTTACACAGGATATATGGAATTCCAAATTACTTTTTGCTACGGTAGATATTAAGGATTTATTTTCATGTATACCAATGGAAGATGGCATAACTAGGTTTATGACAAGTGTAAATACCATCAGTGAACTGGGGGAAGATAAGAAAGAATTAATACAGGAGTTCATTACTATCGTTTTAGATAACTTCATATACTTCGATGGGGAATACTATAAGCAGAATAATGGGGTAGCAATGGGGGCAGCCTGTGCCCCCATTTATGCAAACCTTGTCTTATTAGATTGGGAGAAGGAATATGTGATTGCTTCACCCTGGTATAAGTATATGACACTATACATTCGTTACCTGGACGATATTTTTATTTTATAGAAGGGAGAAAAGGAAGAATTCATCCAGTTTGTTGAATATATAAATAATACTACAACATATCTTAGATTCACATATAATGTTGATCATGTGGGCATTAATTTTTTGGATTCCTATATATTTTCTGATGGTACGAAATTTCAGTCTAGAATATTCAGAAAGGAAACTTTTTGTAACAGCTATCTTGATTACAATAGTAACCATCCGTATTCTCAGAAAAGAAGTATTGTCAAAGGACAATCCATTAGAATAGCTAGGATGACCACGGTCAAGGAAGACTTCCTCAGTGAAATGAATTTTTTGAGGAAGTTATTTATTGACAGAGGATATCCAGAAGATTTAGTGCAGGATGTCTCCATGTACATTATTCAGGAATGGGGGAAAAATATACTCCAGTGCTTGGTGTAGGCCCATCCTGTGGATACAAAAATACACAAACTGGAGATTCCAATATGGTACAAGACGGTCGTAATTTCCAAAGGGTATGTATTATAAAGTATGGAAAACAGGCTGGTCAAATTA